>NW_028293310.1:0-126781 GCF_964106645.2 Podarcis pityusensis
AATGGAGGGGATGGAAACAGCCATGTCCCTGAGATTGATGACATCTCATAATATCCCATGGTTCCCAGGAGGAATTGCAGTCACATTTTCAACCCATGAGGCACTAAGACTCCAGGCAGTTATAGCTTATCCACACCTCCATTTGCCCTGCCCCTTTCCCTCTGGGAAATCTGATCTTTAGTGCCGAATTGGAACAAATGGCAATTGGGTTTTATGTGGATTGCTTTTTGTTCTGATTTATCTCCAAAGAGTGGGTTTTCCAGGGGAAAGTGGTAGGGCAAAGGTAAAACTTCTTGGACCCATGCCTAGAAAGCGTGGGACAAGCAGTAAAACACTTGGACCCATGCTTTCTAAGCATATGGGGCAAGTGAAAATGTGGTCAAGCCCTTAGTATCTGTACAGAAAGAAAGAATAACTAAAGAAGAGAGTCAGTGCTTGGGTCACCTTATTTATTTATTTGGAATTTTAAAGACTTTGCACAGAAACAGAATGGAACAGACTCACTGGCAGGGCTGGGCGATATGCTGATATATCGTCCAAAACAGGTTTGAAGTCCATATCATTACAGCGGTTTCATAATTTTTGACCTGACAATTTATTGCAAATCATGATGTGTATGTGTGCTATGCACACGGGAAAACCGTGAAGTCAGCCAATGCCTCTACCTAGCTCCCATCCTTATTTCAGACATTGTGATATATCAGTATATTGTGATGTTTAGCCATATATCACAAAGTTGAAAACCCGATATCGCCCAGCCCTGCTGTTCACCTCTACATAGTTCCATCCCTATTTCAGACACTGTGATAAATCTGTATACTGTGATGTTTAGCTAGTGATGTTTCGTGATGTTGAAAACCAGATATTGCCCAGCCCTACTTGCTGGCATAAACCGGTACATCTGAAAAAGATCTGGACCAGATTAAGACTATTTCCCCTCCCCACCAGAGTCCTGGCTGAGATCACTTTTGCTCCTAGTTATTCAAAGATGCTCTGAAACTGTGGGTTTCTGCAACTGCACCGTCTCAGTCAACAAGCATGTGTAGTCTTATCATTATGCTAGGGTCTGTTTGGCTCACTGTTTTTTTCTTCTGGCAGATTGGAGAGAGAGAGAGAGAGAGAGAGAGAGAGAGAGAGAGAGAGAGAGAGAGCCTTTCTGGTTCAAATGCAACATATGGATTTAAAGGTAAAGGGACCCCTTACCATTAGGTCCAGACGTGGCTGACTCTGGGGTTGCGGCGCTCATCTCACTTTATTGGCCGAGAGAGTCGGCGTACAGCTTCCAGGTCATGTGGCCAGCATGACTAAGCCGCTTCTGGTGAACCAGAGCACATGGAAATGCCATTTACCTTCCCGCCAGAGCAATACTTATTTATCTACTTGCACTTTGACGTGCTTTTGAACTGCTAGGTTGGCAGGAGCAGGGACCGAGTAAAGGGAGCTCACCCCGTCGCGGGGATTCAAACCGCCGACCTTCTGATCGGCAAGTCCTAGGCTCTGTGGTTTAACCCACAGCGCCACCTGCGTCCCTAGTGCTGGATTTATGTACAAGCTAAAGAAGCTATATCTTAGGGCCCCACTCTCCTGGGGGCCTCCAAAAAATTTAAAGGGGAAAGAAAACCTGGATGTAAATTTCCAAAATATAAGATAAAAAACAAATAAAATAAAACCTACATACAGCAATAGTGGTAAATGGCTTTAGATATGTATTAAGTCCATAAATTAAAACAGTGAAGGTAAAGGACCCCTGACAGTTAAGTCCAGTCACGAACGACTCTGAGGTTGCAGCGCTCATCTCGCTTTACTGGCCAAGGGAGCCAATGTTTGTCCGTAGACAGTTTTTCCGGGTCCTGTGGCCAGCATGACTAAGCCGCTTCTGGCGAAACCAGAGCAGCGCACAGGAACGCCGTTTACCTTCCTGCCAGAGAGGTACCTACTTATCTACTTGCACTTTGACGTGCTTTCAAACTACTAGGTTGGCAGGAGGTGAGACAGAGCAATGGGAGCTCACCCCATCTCAGGGATTCGAACCGCTGACCTTCCAATCGGCAAGCCCAAGAGGCTCAGTCATTTAGACCACAGCACCACCCGCATCCTTCAGGTCCATAAATTACCACGTAGCATATATTCAGCACACAAAAAGCCAGCCATTTGTTGTTGACAGAGGACAGCTGGACATATAAAGGGCCCCATTACCTTCAGTAGCTTAGGGCCTCATCAAACCTAAATCCAGCCCTGAGCATAGGCTTTGATTTCAGTTGTGGTGGGGCCAGGAAAATGGCTCAAAGTTGAACTACCCAATAGTTCTGAGCCGATAGCAAAATAAGACTTAATGTGGATGAGTAGACAAAGAACACGGGCAATTATGATAATGGTTGAATAGGGGCTGGAAACCGGCATCTAGTTCACGGATGATGAATGAAGTTCCTGACTCCTGTTCATTTCTTATTTAAACCTTCCACAACGGCTAATCTGAAGCACCATGTGCAGCCTTGCTAATAAAATAGCGGATAGCGGAAAACAGCTCCTGAGATCAAGGAAGGTTAAGCGCCGAGATTTTCTTCTGTATTAAGTAATTACGAACGCAACCAGAATGACTCTTTGAGCCACTCTTCCTACTCGGGTTGTTTTTATTACGCGCTTTGCTCCATTTGCCTAATCAGATAACTGGGCCGCATTCTCTCAGCGCCGTGACACCGTATTTCATGTGGTGGCATGATGTCACAGAAGGAGTTGTGATGATACAGCCCTGCTAATCAAGGAAGGGGCTGGGAGGCGGCGCGGCGATCCGATCTCCCTTCAACTTTCATTTACGCTGCCCAGCGGGGGAGAAGAGTTTGAGGAAGCAACTCATTCCCTGTCACGAGTTGTAGATTGCCTCATATCTGCAAAGGCTCCTTTCAATTGCAAGGTCAGTGGAAACAAAATTAAAAAAAAATTTCCTTCCAGTAGCACCTTAGAGACCAACTAAGTTTGTTATTGGTATGAGATTTCGTGTGATGGCCTGGGATTCGGACTCAGATGCTGAACCTGAGGGATCCCAGCCTGCACAGGATCCCCCGCCTCCAGAACCAGCTGAGCCGGGGCTGGGGCTTGAGCCTGAAGGGTCCTCACCTATGCTGGATCCTCAGGTGCAGGCATCAGCTGCGTCTGCTTTCTGGCTCCTGAGGTGATGGAGGACCCGTTGTCTGCAGGTGCTCCACTCTCAGCCCCGTCAGAGGAAGCTGAGGTTGCCTCTGGGTCCGGTAACCCTCCAGCCTCTCCTGAGCTGCAGAGGCTCAGGGCAGAGAGGCGGAGGGAACTAAGTTCCCGCAGGAGGAGTGCTCGCCTCCAGGCCAGGAGAGGTGAGTCACCAGAGGATCGGGGCCGCCCTATGCCTCGGGGCAGATAAAAGCCAGCCAGCACCAGTCCCAAGTTGAGCAACATTGTTGGTTGCTAGTTCCTGCCTGAACCCTGTCCTGCTTTCCTGCCTGAGCTCCTGACCCGCCCTGGCTCCCTGGTTGCAACCCTGTTCCTGACTTCACCCGACTCCCTGCCCTGCACCCAGCTTCAGCTACTACGGACTGCCTCCATGTTGCACCTTTGACCACGGACCGGACTTGGACCTCACCTCTCGGGTAACCCACAGGACCAGCACATTTTGTGTGTATGCACACTTCTTCAGATACACTGAAACAGAAGTCACCAGACCCTTATATATAGTGAGAGGGTGGGGAAGGATATTACTTCGAAGGGTGGTGGGAATGGGTGATTGGCTGATAGGTCAGTGGGTGCCTTGAATGTCCTGTTTAGGCTGATACCTGACCCAGAGGAAGACAGTTGTCCCAAAGGATGCTAATGTTTGTATTTATTCTTTCTTTTTCTTTTCTTTTTTAACCATTTGAAATTGGTTCTTCTCAACCAGCCTGAGTGAATATTTTCTGCCGCACTGGTACATTTTCTCCAAGATGGTTACACTTTCTCCATATCTGCCCCCATTCCTTGGGATCTACTTTCTCCAAATGCCCTACAAACTCTGCTTCTTATTATGAAATCCCTGCCTAAATTCAGCCAGATCTGGAATAAAAATCGGCTATACAGTTGCCAGAATCAGTACGGTCATAGATGCTGTAGCAAATGATACAGGAACCACAAGCAAGAGAAGCCTTAAGTTAGTATCTCCTCACCTGTCCTTTTGCTTAGGCTGCCTCAGGCTACTTTGGGGTTTGTTGATGTATATATTTTTAAACAACACACACTCAGATTTAATATATTGTTATAGATTGGAAGGGGGCTAAACCCTATAAATTAAATGGTAGCATTTTGATTATTTGGGATGTGAGGTGTGAACAAAGACCGGGGGGAGGGGGGTTGGAAGGTTGCCTGGGTAAATGGGTGTGAGGTAACAGGAAAACAAAGTTGCATAGCAGGGTATTCTGAGAGGAAGGAAGAACACTGGGATCCATCTTGGGCAGGCTGGCGGAAGGCTGGCTGCACTACTATGGGTCGCAAGACCTTCTTAAAATGATCATGCTGTAAGATCTGGACTCCATGCAGACAAACCATATTTCTTAAAGCTATGACAGTCTCCACCATGCCTGTTCTCCAGAGGAACACAGATCCTGGGTGAGTGTTGGAACCTCATGTTGGAAGAGCAACAGCAGAGATCATTCAGTTGATGACTTAGTGATGACTTAGTGATGAAGCAGATGCACAGATTGGCTGCGTAGCTCTGAGGGAGCTTTCCTCTGGACGATTAGATGAATCAAACTCTGTCCTCAGCAAGAGACAAAACCTACCCCTAAAAAGCAAAGCCAAAAACCAAAAACCCACAACCTTTCTTCTCAAAACATACACTGTTTTTGTTCAGCTATATAATAATGCAAATGGGCTATGAAACATCTCAAAGCCACTAACAGCAGAATGAAATCAATTTAAACCAATTTAAAAGAGCCAGTGTGGTGTAGTGGTTAAGAGCGGTAGTCTTGTAATCTGGGGAACCGGGTTCGCTTCTCCTCTCCTCCACATGCAGCTGCTGGGTGACCTTGGGCCAGTCACACTTCTTTGAAGTCTCTCAGCCCCACTCACCTCACAGAGTGTTTGTTGTGGGGGAGGAAGGGAAAGGAGAATGTTAGCCGCTTTGAGACTCCTGAAGGGGAGTGAAAGGCGGGATATCAAATCCAAACTCCTCTTCTTCTTCTTCTTCTTCTTCTTCTTCTTCTTCTTCTTCTTCTTCTTCTTATAAAACAGCAGGTGTCAGGTGCCACAACTAAAATGGCCCTGCCTTGGTATTCTCTTCCACTCCTTCCTCTCTACATCTGATGACAGGATGACTCAGGTGGAGCATGGTGTAATATTCTCCAAACCAGGCAGGGTAGCAGTTCTGGGCATTTTAAAAAATCTTGCCACATAGCATTTCCTTGATCCATCTGCATTTACCAATTGTATCTACTAGACTTATTCCTTGTCTGACAGGAAGCCAGCATTGCTTACAGTAGTACTTTCTTTTGGCATGGAATAAATAACAGGTGATGCGCGAGTAGTTGTTGATTCCTGGTATCATTTTAGTTGGCTGCATTGAGCAGTACTGGTTGGCAGAGCTGAGGAATGCAGTGACAGCAGCTGGTGCTACCCTCCCTTCTTCATGCAGTTGGAGGTGGTTGGAGGATGGATGGTAGCTAACAGATTGAGGTTGAATCCTGACAAAACAGAAGTACTATTTTTGGGGGACAGGGGGCTGGTGGGTGTGGGGGACTCCCTGGTCCTGCATGGGGTAACTGTGCCCCTGAAGGACCAGATGCGCAGCCTGGGAGTCATTTTGGAGTCACAACTGTCCATGGAGGCGCAGGTTAATTCTGTGTCCAGGTCAGCTGTCTATCAGCTCCATCTGGTACGCAGGCCGAGACCCTACCTGCCCGCGGACTGTCTCACCAGAGTGGTGCATACTCTAGTTATCTCTCGCTTCGACTACTGCAATGCACTCTATGTGGGGCTACCTTTGAAGGTGACATGGAAACTACAACTAATCCAGAATGCTGCAGCTAGACTGGTGACTGGGAGCAGCCGCTGAGACCACATAACACCGGTCTTGAAAGACCTACATTGGCTCCCAGTACATTTCCGAGCACAATTCAAAGTGTTGGTGCTGACCTTTAAAGCCCTAAACGGCCTTGGTCCTGTATACCTGAAGGAGTGCCTCCACCCCCATTGTTATGCCAGTGGCGTAGCATGGGTTGTCAGCACCCGGGGCAAGGCAAGTAATTTGCGCCCCCTAACCCGTGGATTTTAGCAGGGGGCAGAGAGCTGCGAGTGCGAGCGCGCCCCCCAGATGTTGCGCCCGGTGCGGCTGGCCCCCCCTGCACGCCCCACGCTACGCCACTGTGTTATGCCCAGATGCTGAGGTCCAGCGCTGAGGGCCTTCTGGCAGTTCCCTCCCTGCGAGAAGTGAGGTTGCAGGGAACCAGGCAGAGGGCCTTCTCGGTAGTGGCGCCCACCCTGTGGAACGCTCTCCCATCAGATGTCAAGGAAATAAGCAACTACCTGACTTTTAGAAGACATCTGATGGCAGCCCTGTTTAGGGAAGTTTAGTATTTTAAATATTTTGTTGGAAGCTGCCGAACTCTACGCTAAACTGCCCATTTCTCCCGCATGAAGGGAGAAAAATGTCTTTTTAAACAGTTTGGACAGTTAACCATAAGATCAAAAACAAAATAACAGGTAAAAATGCATCAAGCTACACCTACTGTCAAGACTGTTTCCCTACCAAAGCAGATTCCAACCCCTCTAGGTTCAGCTTCTTCTATTACTGGAGTCCCTCTGGCCTCTTCTGATTTCTGTTTTCTTCTCCAACTCTCCTTGTCAACTTTATTTATGTACCTTCCAAACTTCTGCCAAATCAGAAGAGTAGTAGAGCTCTGTTTAGATTTCTGGTTGGCACAGTGTCTTGGTTTCTCTTCTCTCCTTTTCCCCCCTCTCAAGATTTCATTTCCCCCTCCAGGTTCTGGTTTTTGTTGTTGTTTGAACCATTGACCATCCAGCAGAGACCAACCTCTAACATCAAGCAACCATTTCAGAACCCCCAAAAGTGGCCGAAGCAATTCATTCCATCACAGCGATGATGTCAGAGCATGCCTCTAGTTTATCCGAATGTCACAGGGAGACCCTGGGAGGAAGTGTGGGTCAGGATATGAGGCCACACGTTTAGGGTGACCTAAAGCCTTTTCGTTCTCATCAGGGGCCGACGTGTCAAATGGAGGCACATAAAACTGTAAACGACAGCAGAGGAATGACAATCAGTTGGCAGGAGATAAATATATGCTACATAGCGTGATTGGGAGGAGAGGGAGAATGAGTTTGCGTTGACATGACTTTTTTTTAGCACAATGAATTTTATACAAATAAACGAGCCTTTGGGAGGAAGCATGGGGACCGCTTGTAGGGGCTTTTTGCAGTTAGGTGGGTTGGAATGACAGGAGCCCCCATTTTATAGAATTGCAGAGAATACTCTCCTAGACTCAGTTTTCTCCCTCTCTTCCCCAAGCCCCTCTTCACCCCACTGTTACCATGACAGGCTGCTATTCAGCTGGAAGCAGATGCGCGAGGCGAGGACTTAGGTGGGCTGAGGGAAGAAAGGAACGAGGAGCAGAGCGTTGTCTTGTCATGGTAATAAAAGGGATGGAGGCAGCAGCAGCACACTCCATAAAGAGAAAAGTTGGCGTTGTCCCCACCTCAAATATAAAAGTCATATTCCTGAGAAAACTGTATCAAGAATGTAAAAGAAAGGTGAAAAACCTTTCATCCAGCTGACTCCGTAGAGAAATCCCTTGCTAAAGAATGGATAAATAAAGGCATTTGCCCTTAGCTATTCTAGCATGAAAGGAACGTCTTATGAATACTTAGCAGATTAATGAGACAGAGGACTCGTAAATATGTCAGGAAAAATGAACACTGCGCTGGCAATGAAATAGATGCCTCATTGGGATGCAAACTCATATTAATGGGGCAGGTGTTCTGCGGGAGGCTGCCCTGATAGCGAGGTGGACTGCATAGCCGGACCGGTGTGTCCTTGGTGTCTAGGTTATGGGATGCAGTGAATCTCCAGAAGGTCACTACTCCACCGTGTAGCAGAACAAGGGAGGAGGGGGTGTTCTGCCAGACAGAGGTGGCTGGCACAAAACAGGATATCTGAAGCTGTAGGCAGTGTGATGTTTTTCACTGCTGAGGCTCCCTTGCTTGGCCAACATCTTGACTGACCAAGCAAGCCTCTGGAACAGAGGTGGGGGACCTCAGCCCCCAAGGCCTAAGGGCAGCCCTCCAGGATTCTGTATTTGCCCCTTGGAAATTTCCCCAGGCCATACACCCCTCACCAAACTTGTTTCACGCCTTCCCTGAGAATTTTTGCTGGCTGGAGTGTGTTCTTGAACTCTGATAATGCCTCTCGCTTCTCAGGGTAGAAAGGGGCCTGTAAGTGTTGACGTTAGTGAAGCGAAATTACAGCTAAGAAGCTCGAATCATATATATGACTGACACCCTTCTTTGGAAATTAAACCAATGTCCAGACTTTAACTTTACTTGCAGAAACTTATAGATGAATTAAACCATAATATTTACAATCACATGCTTGTCCAAGCGCAGGCTTATAGTCTCTTCTTCTAACTTCCAAACAACTGTATTTTTTCCTCCCTTTCCAGAGCTCAACCTTCTGTATCTCAAATAGGCCATGCCTTGTAGCTCCTAGAAGAGATTTCCGCTTTTACCTTCTCCTGCAGTTTTGTTCTCTTTCTTTCAGGCAGAGAAGAAGCACTCCAACACTCTACTCAACTTAGAAGTGTTCGCAGTGGATTCTAAAACACAGTCCTCTTGCTTCACATGAAATGTAGCCTCTCCTTCACCAGGAACCTCCCATGCGATCAACATTAGCCAACCACATGAGAACTACTGGAGAACTCTCTTGAGTTATGAACCCATCAAATTTAAACACATAGTAATGCATACAAGCATTTACAAATTCAGTGAATTAACTTACTATACTTATGTTTATATAGCAAGTGCCCTATTGTACAAAGGTAAAATTTACATTTGTCGCTCCACCCACTTTTGCCTCTAGCTCCACCCACCAGTGGAGTGTGGCCCTTGGAAGGTTTCCCAGAAAGGGATTTGGCCCTCAGGCTACAAATAGTTCTCCACCCCTGCCGTAGAAGCTGAATCTCTGTAGCCATCTTTGGACATCACCACCACTCAGTTCAGCTTCTTAGAAGGACCGATAAGCAACACCTAGTGATAGTAAGACGCGACAAGGGAAACTGCACTTCTCCAAACTGCTGTAATGTCCAGGTGGTCATTTTTCACTTCATTGCACCTTCCACATGAACTTAGCACACAAGAGCTGGCCAGATATGCATTGCAGTAGAGTTGCAGCAAATCAGATTCCTATCGCGGAACAAAGCAGGGATGAAGTGAAGGTAGGTGTGCCCTCGAAGCAGCAAAATAAAGTGGTTTCCCAGATCAAGGAGTGAGGATGAATAGCAGTTGGTTTTTTGTTTTGGTTTTTTTGCGTTGCCCTATGACAGTGGGTTAAACGACAGAGCCTAGAGCTTGCTGTTCAGAAGGTTGGTGGTTCAAATCCCCGCGACGGAGTGAGCTCCCGTTGTTCGGTCCCAGCTCCTGCCCACCTAGCAATTCGAAAGCACGCCAGTGCAAGTAGATAAATAGGTACCACCCCGGCGGGAAGGTGAATGGTGTTTCCGTGTGCTGCTCTGGTTTGCCAGAAGCGGCTTAGTCATGCTGGCCACATGACCCGGAAGCTGTACGCCGGCTCCCTTGGCCAATAAAGCGAGATGAGTGCTGCAACCCCAGAGTCGGCCACGACTGGACCTAATGGTCAGGGGTCCCTTTACCTTTACCTTATGACAGTTGACTCAAATCAGCATTTGCGTAACCTAATGTGGTCAGTGTTGTCTTCTGTGTCCTGCTTGTAAACAAACCCTCCCCTCTCCCTTTTCCAGAGATGATTGGCACTGGAGCTGGGGGCAGGCTGTGTTTGTGAGGACCTCCTTGGACACAGCTCAATTGGTTAGAGCGTTGTGCTGATAATGCCAAGGATACAGGTTTGATCCCTTTATAGTACAGCTGTATATTCCTAAATTGCAAGGGGTTGAACTAGATGAGCCTCAGGTTCCCTTCCAACCAGTGCTGGATTCATGTATAAGCTAAACAAGCTATAGCTTAGGGCCCCACTCTCTTGGGGGCCCCCAAAAAATGTAAAGAAAAAAAACCTGGACGTACATTTCCAAAATAAGATAAGTTCAACAATTACTTTGATAAAATACATATTTTGTTATGTGCAAATAGATACCTATTAGGTCCATAAATATGGGGACGCGAGTGGCGCTGTGGTCTAAACCACAGAACCTAGGGCTTGCCGATCAGAAGGATGGCAGTTCAAATCCCCATGACAGGGTGAGCGCCCATTGTTTGATCCCTGCTCCTGCCCACCTATCAGTTTAAAAGCACGTCAAAGTGCAAGTAGATAAATAGGTACCGCTCCAGCGGGAAGGTAAATGGCGTTTCTGTGTGCTGCTCTGGTTCACCAGAAGCAGCTTAGTCATGCTGGCCACATGACCCGGAAGCTGTCTGCGGACAAACGCCGGCTCCCTCGGCCTATAGAGCGAGATGAGTGCCGCAACCCCAGAGTCATCCATGACTGGACCTAACGGTCAGGGGTACCTTTACCTTTACCTTTTAGGTCCATAAATTACCATATAGCATATATTCAACACAAAAACAGAGACAATTTGTTGCTGACAAAGGACAGCTGGACATATAAAGGGCCCCATTAGCTTCAGTAGCTTAGGGCCTCATCAAACCTAAATCCGGCCCTGCTTCTGATTCTATGATTCATTTGGAAGTTGCTGCTGTCACTCAGTCTAATGCCTCCTTACTCTTCTGTCAGGTTGGGATACCTACATAGAAATTGATCTAAGAACTAGTCTTTATGGAATGACTGCTGCTGGAATTACTTCCAGTTTGTGATGGTGGCAGCACCACACCTGTTGGCTGCAAGCGGGGGACGGGCGGTATAAAAGGAGAGTTCCTGGATGCCAAGAGCCAGGTTTGAGACAAGTACTCATTGATGAGAGAATCCCAGAAGAGATTTAAAATCACAAAATATGCAGAAAATTAAAGCATGGAAATATAGGCTGTGCAGTGATGGCCTAGCACATGGTAAATAACTGCCTGCAACCTATGGGTTTGCTGCATGGGGTGACTGCTTTGGCGAAGCACATCCCATGTACAATGGCAGTCGTCACAGCACTCTCTTAGCGTAAACTTTCCTCCACCACTGTAGCACTTTGAGAATTGCAAGCTAAATGGGGCACAAGCCTATTTATTTGTTTATTTTGGTGGCAGGAAGAGCTGTTTCCAGTGTTTCGTCTGAATCCATTTTCCCTTATTTAGTAGGAGACTAAGTGGGAAGTTTATGGCTCTTGAGATCTCCTTGGGAGGCATCTGGAAGAAAGCACTTTCGTTTCAAAGCATTTTCAAAAAAGCATTATGAGAGGATACACACTGTTGGCAAAATGTTCCAAGTCCATTTAAACTGCTTTAACGGCCTGGGCCTTAATTTGCAGTGCCATATCTTCCTGGAGTGCCAAAATAAACGTTCCTTCCAACATCCTTCTTAAATTGTGCTGCCCAGAATTGGAGACAGCATTCCAGGTACAGTCTGATCAAGGCAGAATTGAGTGTTACTATTACTTCCCTTGATCTGGACACTATATTTCTGTTGATGCAACCTAGAATAGCATTAGGTTTTTTGCTGCTGCTGCATCACACTGTTGACTCATGTTAGGCTTGTGGTCCACCAAGACCCCTAGATCCTTTTGTGCATCTGGTTCTTCCTGCCTAAGTGCAGAACCTAACATTTGTCCCAATTGAAATTAATTTTGTTAGCTTGGTCCTAGTTCTCCAATCCAGTCATTTTGAATTCTTTCTGCCTTCTGCAGCATTAGCTACCCCTCCAAGTTTGGTGTCATCTGCAAATTTGATGAGCATCCCCTCAATGCCTTCATCCAAGTCATTTATAAAGATGTTGAACAACATTGGGTCCATGACGGAACCCTGCAGCACCCCATCTTCCACTTTTTTCCAGGATGACGAGGAACTATTAATAAGGACTCTTTGGGTTCGGTCAGTCAACTAGCTACAAATCACCCTAACAAGTACCTTATTCAACCCACATTTTATCAACTTTCTCACAAGAATATCACAGAGGACTTTGTTAAAACACTATTGAAATTAAGATACACTATGTCAACAGCATCCCCCTGATCCACCAAGTTTGCAACTCCATTAAAAAAGAGAGAGATTTGCCTGGCATGACTTATTTTTGAAAAGTCCACGATGGGAGTTCCAAAATTTAGGGGCTGCCACAGAGAAAGCCCTATTCTGGATTGCCATTCCTCACATTTCTGAGGGTGACAGAACTACCAAGAGAGCTCCTCTGCCATTTTTAACACCCTTTGTACTGTCCCCTTCCACTTTCCTAAATATCTGCTTGTTTTATTTGGACTTCTGTCTCATGCTCCAAAATGACGATATTGGTTTTAAAAAAATCATTTGGCATTTATGTAATATAGATTTTTTAAAAACCCCTACTGATAGATTCCCCCTTTCCCCGCATTTTTTTTTTCTGCACACAAATACCATAAGAAATTAAAATGTACATGAATCAAATAAAGTTCATGGTAGAAAGATGAAAACAAATGTGCCTTTGACATCTCAAGCTTACTGTTCCATTTTCCTGTAAATCTATCAAAATTTGTGTCAGTATGATTCCTTCAGAAATAAGTTAACTTGGACATAACAGCAATATTCCATATTTTCAAAGAGAAAGGGGGGGAGTGTCAGCCTTTACCGATAACTTGATGTGCAGGTTTTAGCTACTGTTGGAAGATGGATTTGCTAATTCTAAACCTGTCTCTAACACTATAACAACTGATGGAGCTTCATTACTGTGTCTGTGCTATCCCAAAGGCCCCAGTTCAATTGGACCTCTGCTGTTACACTCCTAGAGTGAAAATGAGTCTTCCAAAGAGCAGCACCAGCACCAGTGTAGCTTTGCTCTTCAATTTATACTAGGAGTTGAAAAAACAAGAGAAAGCTTCTCAACCCCATGGTCCATCCCCAGGCAGTTGTGGTTGGTGCCCATCAGGACTTTGTAGGGTGGGAGGCAAGGGTTGTTGTTGTTTAGTCGTTTAGTCATGTCTGACTGTTTGTGACCCCATGGACCAGAGCACGCCAGGTACCCCTGTCTTCCACTGCCTCCCACAGTTTGGTCAAACTCATGCTGGTAGCCTCGAGAACACTGTCCAACCATCTCGTCCTCTGCCGTCCCCTTCTCCTTGTGCCCTCCATCTTTCCCAACATCAGGGTCTTTTCCAGGGAGTCTTCTTTTCTCATGAGGTGGCCAAAGTATTGGAGCCTCAGCTTCAGGATCTGTCCTTCCAGTGAGCACTCAGGGCTGATTTCCTTAAGAATGGATAGGTTTGATCTTCTTGCAGTCCGTGGGACTCTCAAGAGTCTCCTCCAGCACCATAATTCAAAAACATCAATTCTTCGGCGATCAGCCTTCTTTATGGTCCAGCTCAAGGGTAGGTGGAGTCAGTGCCAATGAGAGGTTGAATCCACTCATTCTAGCTTTGTCCCATTCCTCCTTCATGCTGGGTTCTACAAGGGAAAAACTGAGAAGGATGCTGACAGCCAGAGTTACCCCTAGGACTGGTTGCAAGTAAGAAGGCAGGTGGGCTTGGAGGGATCAAGTCTCAGGTTTGCAGAACAGGGCCCCATTTATCCCAATGGACCAGTCTCCACTGAGCTAAAGTTCAGAGAGCAGGGGGACGCAGTCATCTCCTGGTGTCTTGGTTTGCCATTGACTGCTAGGTTCACTGAAGGCAAAGGAATATCCAGTAGTTTGGTGGACTCATTTCTGCACATCTCCTAGAACTTCTGTGGTCAGCCTCTGTTTTAAGAGTTGAGACATAACTCACCTGTTTTCTGTGATCCAGAATATGCACTTAAGATAGTAAGAAATGCAGTCCAAACCTTTTGTCTTTTTTACAACTCCCAGAAATTGGCCAATAGTCTATTGATGGACCACAGCTTACCTCCTGTCCACCCTTGTTCTGGAGAAACAATTGCTAGGTCAGTTTGGGCCATAAGACAAAGTTCCAATATGCATCGAGGTGAACATCAGATCCAGAAGAAAGGACTGGGAAAAGTCTACCCCAAGTATCACCATGGCTTGTCAGCCAAGGCCACAAACATCCAACGAAGGAATTTAGACAAATGTTTTAACTGAGCATGGATGGCTTATCCACCTCTATGGCGCCTTCGGTAAGTTTGTCACTATAAGGTACAATGTATGAACATATGAGGATTCCTTGAACTGAGTTGGACTATTGAACCATCTAGCCAACTAGTGCCTTCTCTGATTGACAGTGGCCCTCCAAAGCTTTGACTGGAGGCCTTCTCCAGTCCTGTCACCTCCGATCTTTGTAATGGGTTCTGCTCAACTGAGCAGCCTTTTATATAGGCAAAGAAATGGGGCACGAGTAGGTAGGAATAGGCAAATTGATCAGTTTGAGTTTCTATCAGTTTCTCATTTTCCCAGTCTTAAATTTGGTTCATTTCCACCTACATTTGAGTCTATATTTAAAGAGTCTGTATGAAGATTTGCATGCATTCCCACACATGTTTCTCCTAATGTATGCATTTTTCTACATAATCTTGTGCAGCATATGTATTTGTGTACATCATTTTCACTCCTCTATGTGTGCTCATAGGGGCGCAGGTGGCGCTGTGGGTTAAACCACAGAGCCTAGGACTTGCTGATCAGAAGGTTGGCGGTTCGAATCCCCGTGATGTGGTGAGCTCCGGTTGCTTGGTCCCTGCTCCTGCCAACCTAGCAGTTTGAAAGCACATCAAAGTGCAAGTAGATAAATAGGTACCGCTCCGGCGGGAAGGTAAACGGCATTTCTGTGTGCTGCTCTGGTTCACCAGAACTGGCTTAGTCATGCTGGCCACATGACCCAGAAGCTGTACGCCGGCTCCCTCAGCCAATAAAGCAAGATGAGCGCCGCAACCCCAGAGTCGGTCATGACTGGACCTAATGGTCAGGGGTCCCTTTACCTTTATGTGTGCTCATGTGCAACTTTCACTAATAGGCACCATGTTGACATGCATTCATATTGTGGCATGTGTCACAAAATTCAGAGAAGAGAACATTTTGAAGGGAAAGTGTCATTTGGTTTGAGTATTGGTTTGGGAAGTGCGGCGACAAGATCCCCAGTAAGTTTGCATTGAAATACAAGATGAACAGATTTATCCGTCCATCCTTGCAGTCAGGAAAGCGATTATAGAGAAGACTAGCTCGAAATGAAAGGAACGGGAAACCAATTGAGACGTAGTAAGGCTTCTCAGGAAGTCTCTGCCTGCCTCCACCATGGCCCCATGTTGAGGAAGTAAGTGCAAAGTAGAAGCACAGAGACCATTCAGAAGAACGTCAAGGATCTCTGTCGCTGGCAAAAATGGCTCCCATGTGTGGGTGTTTAATAGGGCTATCATATCAAGTAACACTGCATTAATCGCCATGGTAACCAGGCAGGAATAAACGGTCTGAAATGGTCCCAGGCACCTCATGCAACAGGCGTTAGTGAGAGGAGCTCACCTCATCACCCTGGCTAGAACCCAGGGGCCAAAATGGCGGTGCTGGCTGAAGCCTGGTGAGTAAAAGCTGACCTGACAGCAATTTGACGCATATCATGTGGTGGGAGGACATGCATAAACCACAGAAGTAGGGAGGCTGCCTGGGTATCTCTTTCTGAAGCTACTTCTCCTGATAGGCCTCTCTGAGAGCAAAACAACAATTGGGGGCTTTGGGCAAAGTGATTTCAGTAAAAACTTTGTTGTTGTTGTTGTTTAGTCATGTCCGACTCTTCGTGACCGCATGGACCAGAGCACGCCAGGCACTTCTGTCTTCCACTGCCTCCCGCAGTTTGGTCCAACTCATGCTGGTAGCTTCGAGAACACTATCCAGCCATCTCGTCCTCTGTCGTCCCCTTCTCCTTGTGCCCTCCATCTTTCCCAACATCAGGGTCTTTTCCAGGGAGTCGTCTCTTCTCATGAGGTGGCCAAAGTATTGGAGCCTTAGCTTCACGATCTGTCCTTCCAGTGAGCACTCAGGGCTGATTTTCTTCAGAATGGAGAGGTTTGATCTTCTTGCAGTCCATGGGACTCTCAAAAGTCTCCTCCAGCACCATAATTCAGTAAAAACTAGTTAGGGGCAAAGTTCAGTTCATCCTAGGGGCAGAATTCTGAGGTGAATGGGAGCAGCAATTGCCACTCTTCAATTGAATGGAAATCAACCCAGCAAATATAATCAGTTGTTGTTGTTGTTTTCAGCCCACAGCCAAAACCCAGTTGGCTGCCCTTTGCATTTCCTTTCCATTGCAATGATTGGCATTTTATTTATTCCATTGCATTTATACCCCACTTCCTCCCACTCAGAAGCTCGTGGTTCTTCTCCCACTCCTCATTTTATCCTCACCACAACCCTGTGAGGCAGGTCACCCAGTGAGCTTCATGACCAAATTGAGATTTGAGCCCTGGTCTCCCAGGTCCTTCTGCAACACTTTAACTGCTACATTACATAATGGCCATATTATTTATAATTGATTAGATAAATGGCCTAATTTCACTGCTGTGGACAGTGAGACAAATAGCATAGTTTTTGGAGGAAGAGGAATGGCAGCGGAACAGAAAAACGGTGCCTTCTTGCATCCGTAGTTCCCTGTTTGCCCATGTGGTGATACAATTACATATTAGATTGACAATATTCTACATAGGAAGCTACCTTAATAATAAAAGGTAAAGGGACCCCTGACCATTAGGTCCAGTCGTGACCGACTCTGGGGTTGCGGCGCTCATCTCGCTTTATTGGCCAAGGGAGCTGGCGTACAGCTTCCGGGTCATGTGGCCAGCATGACTAAGCCACTTCTGGCGAACCAGAGCGGCGCATGGAAACACCATTTACCTTCCCGCCAGAGCAGTACCTATTTATCTACTTGCACTTTGACATGCTTTGGAACTGCTAGGTTGGCAGGAGCAGGGACCAAGCAATAGGAGCTCACCCCATCACGGGGATTCGAACCGCCCTAGGCTCTGTGGTTTAACCCACAGCGCCACCTGTGTCCCACCTTAATAATAATAATAATAATAATAATAATAATAATTTATTTATACCCCGCCCATCTGGCTGGGTTTCCCCAGCCACTCTGGGCGGCTTCCAACAAAACACTAAAATACAATAACCTATTAAACATTAAAAGCTTCCCTAAACAGGGCTGCCTTCAGATGTCTTCTAAAAGTCGGGTAGTTGTTGTTGTCTTTGACATCTGGTGGGAGGACGTTCCACAGGCCGGGCGCCACTACCAAGAAGGCCCTCTGCCTGGTTCCCTGTAACTTGGCTTCTCGCAGTGAGAGAACCGCCAGAAGGCCCTCGGCGCTGGACCTCAGTGTCCAGGTAGAACTATGGAGGTGGAGATGCTCTTTCAGGTACAACGAATCAGACCACTGGTCCATTCGGCTCAGTGTTGTCATTCGCAGACCTACCAGTAGATGCCAGAATTTGAACCTGGGAACTTCTACATGCAAGGCATGTGATCTGTCGCTGGTCTATGGCCCTTCTCCCCCTCCTTTGTTTTGTAAGAAATGAACCTTCTCCCATGTTTCAGAGCTTTTAGACAATGAACAAAATAATTGCAATGACTGACACTCAGGCAAGCAACCCAGCTGACTACACAAAGAAAAGGCTGAACTAAAACAGCCATTAAATGACTCCAGAGAAGGAACCTTTTGGTTCATTTTTAAGCCTTCTGCGCTGGTCTTCCTTGACACAGAATTGATTGCTGCCCCATAGAAATCAATGAAGGAATCCAAGGTATTAGTGCAGCTGTGACTTTAAGCAGAGTTAAAGCCAGAGCTAGAATGACTATTGGTTTCATACCAAAAAAAGGTGCTTTGTCTTGCTGCGTTTGTGAACTTTTTAATTACTCTGCCATTATTATTATTATTTTTTAAAAGGTTTGCAAATACAGGGAGGGAAATTGGTTTATTTACTCCGCCAGCAGCCTGATTATCTATCCGTAATAAATGGGAAAAGATTAAGCCATCCTCCACAGTGGAATGGATTTTGGGCTAACATGGCGAACCTCACTAACTTTATAAAAATAAGAGACGGAAGGCAACAAGATGATTCATACAGATGTGGAGTTATTTAATTCACTACTGGGATGATAAGGGACAAGATGCAGTTCAGCTGAATGTTGTTTCAGGAGCAATTTGAGTGTGTATATAGATATATATATATGATTTTCTTCTTTTAAAAAATATTTTCTCTCTATTTTCCTCTCTCTTACTTTCCCCCTTAGTTTCTCCTCCCTCTCTTTTATTTTTCTGCACTGTAGTGTCTCTACAACCTTACCTTTTGGAGAGCTTAATTTGGTGAATTAAGTGCCTCTGTAATTATTGATGTCTTTTACATTATTCTGATGCATCTTGACGAAGTAATTTTATCAGGTGTCACATATACTTAGCATAACTGTACTGTTACATGTAACTACTTTAAGGTGGAAATTATGGCGCATATTTAATTTAAATCACATTTCTCTGCCAATGCCATTACAGTCCATCACTACGGTATCCATGCTACAAGTTGTGGGGCTATGGCTGAGACTGTGTACGTACGCCAACCCTGCAAAGTAGCCCAATGTTGTTATAGCCCATTTTTCTGGGAGAAGAGGACGAGAGTGGTGAACGACAACCCCGAGGTGTAGTCTAGGGGATGTACACACAAGGAAAAACACTACAGTGGTACCTTGGGTTACATACGCTTCAGGTTACAGACTCCACTAACCCAGAAATAGTACCTCGGGTTAAGAACTTTGCTTCAGGATGAGAACAGAAATCGTGCTCCAGTGGTGCGGCGGCAGCAGAAGGCCCCATTAGCTAAAGTGGTGCTTCAGGTTAAGAACAGTTTCAGGTTAAGAACGGACCTCTGGAACAAATTAAGTACCTAACCTGAGGTACCACTGTATAAGTAAGTCAGAAATTAAATTGCTATAACAAAAGGGGGGAAATGCTATGGAAAATTACAAAAAAAATTTTTTTACTCTCCGCCATCTGTTGTTGCATGTTTATAACACATTCAAAACGCTGCTTGCCCTTTTTTAAAAAAATAATAATAATGTAGCTGAGTCCCAAGTCTACTGGGACTTGTGGCATGTTGGGGTTAGTTTGTTGTTGTTGGGAAATGAAGAGTTTGTGTGAAGTTGATTGCTGGAGTACTGCAATACATTAAGGGCTGGAGTGGCTGAAGAGACACTGGGGAAAATGAGGGAGACATTGGGAAATTCAGTGGAAAATAAAACAAGAGCTCTTCTTGCTTTCTTTGGCAATCACTCATAGCCGAGTAAGATTGTCTTCCATGAACATGGTCTTAACAGTGAGTCCGTAAGTGACTGTGGAGGCCAATTCTGGATCCACACGTCCTTCCACCAATGGGGACATTGGTTCCTGGGTGGGAGTTGATCACGGTGTGGATTTGCCAAGAGTGCCTTCCTCTTAGCATGTTTCTCCCTTGCGTCCTGAGTTTGAGTGTCTTCAAAACCCATGATACCCTTGGTAAAGGCGGTTCTCCAACTTGGGCGCTCGCAGGCCAGTGTTTCCCAGTTGTCAGTGTTTATACTACATTATTTTAGATTTGTCTTGAGACAGTTTTTAAACCTCTTTTGTTGACCCACCAGCATTACACTTTCCATTTTAAAGTTCGGAATAGAGTAGTTGCTTTGGAAGACCATCATCAGGCATCTGCACAACATGACCAGTACAACGAAGTTGATGTTGAAGAATCATTGCTTCAACACTGGTTATCTTTGCTTCTTCCAGTACACTGATATTAGTTTGCCTGTCTTCCCAAGTGATGTGTAAAAATTTTCAGAGACACCATTGAGGGAATCTTTCAAGGAGTTGGAGATGGTGTTTATAAGTGGTCCATGTTTCACAAGCATATAGTAAGGTTGGTAGTACAATAGCTTTGTAAACAAGCATTTTGGTTTCCCTGCAAATGTCCCGGTCCTCAAACATTCTGCACTTTAGTTGGGAGAAAGCCGCACTCGCAGAGCTCAGGTATTGCTGGAAAATGAGGGAGACACTGGGAAATTCAGAGGGAAACAGAACAAGGGCTACCTGTACAGGGACAGCAGGTCTACCCATCGAGAACTAACAACAGGATAGACCAGGAATAAAAATGTCTCAGAGGCCAACTTTGCCAGGCGATACCTCCACTAAGCTCACTTTCTATAATGATATGCTATGTAAGCATGTTTTTTTGTTTGGAATATTTGTGTGTAATCTGTTAATGTTAAATTATTTTTGATATAATTTTAATGATATTATTTAATATTATTATTTACTGATTTTTCTTCTTCTGTGTCTTTTCTCCCTTTCTATGTTTTAAGCTGCTTCCATTTTAGCTGTGAGCTAGCGCTGTGGGTTAAACCACAGAACCTAGGACTTGCCAATCAGAAGGTTGGCGGTTCGAATCCCCGCAACGGGGTGAGCTCCTGTTGCTCGGTCCCTGCTCCTGCCAACCTAGCAGTTCCAAAGCACATCAAAGTGCAAGTAGATAAATAGGTACTGCTCCAGTGGGAAGGTAAACGGCGTTTCCATGCGCTGCTCTGGTTCGCCAGAAGCGGCTTAGTCACGCTGGCCACATGACCCGGAAGCTGTACGCCGGCTCCCTCGGCCAATAAAGCGAGATGAGTGCCGCAACCCCAGAGTCGGCCACGACTGGACCTAATGGTCAGGGGTCCCTTTACCTTTACCTTTAAAGCTACCTTGAGTCCCTATCAGAGTGAAAGGGGATATTATATATATATAATACTGACTTTGCTCCTCCCCTAGAAAAAATCATGGGAATGTTCACTTAGGCAGTCATTTTCCCGCCTGGTCTTAATGCTGTACCACATTGATTGACAGAGCAGGGAGTACCATTCTAATGGCTCTCTCCTGTTTACAATAGATGGGCTGCGGGAGTGTTTTGCATCTTTCACAAAAGCTCTGATTTCCATTTGTGATTTGAGGGCTGCCCGGCCAATCAGAACTGCAGAAACTCCCTCGCCCCATTGTGGCTCCTCGGGATTAATGTGAATCAAGGGTCTCTGTTTGAAGCACAAGAGCTTTTATGTAGCCTTGTATGCAAATGTGTGAGATTCTGAGATTGCTCAGAGCAGTACAGGAGCCGTTGTTAGTGCGGTCAGAATATCTCAAGAAAGAGGACTGGCGGTTGCACAAACTGGGTGGCCTGAGGAGACCTCTCTCTCTCTCTCTCTCTCTCTCTCTCTCTCTCTCTCTCTCTCCCCTCCCAGCAAGTTTTTAAATTGCTGGTGCTTTGACCTTTTGTGGGTTTTGACAAATTAGTGCTTTATTATTTCAATTCTCCACAATAGGGTAATTTCATTGCCGATGATGCATTGGGAACATAGGAAGCAGCCTGACACTGAGTAGGGCTGGGCGATATCTGGTTTTCAACATATATATCACCAGCTAAACATCGCGACAGATCACTATATTACAATGTCTGAAATAAGGATGGAACCATGTAGAGGCGAACAGTAGGGCCGGGCGATAGCTGGTTTCCAACATTGTGATATGTCACCAGCTAAGCATCATGATGTCAGGGATGCGGGTGGCGCTGTGGGTTAAACCACAGAGCCTAGGACTTGCCGATCAGAAGGTCGGCAGTTTGAATCCCCGCAACGGGGTGAGTTCCCGTTGCTCGGTCCCTGCTCCTGCCAACCTAGCAGTTCGAAAGCACGACAAAGTGCAAGTAGATAAATAGGTACCGCTCTGGCGGGAAGGTGAACTGCGTTTCCGTGTGCTGCTCTGGTTCACCAGAAGCAGCTTAGTCATGCTGGCCACATGACCCGGAAGCTGTACACCGGCTCCCTCAGCCAGTAAAGCAAGGTGAGTCGGCCACGAATGGACCTAATGGTCAGGGGTCCCTTTACCTTTACCTAAGCATCATGATATACAATGTATCATGATGTCATAAACAAGGATGGAGCTATGTAGAGGCATTGGCTGGCTTCACGGTTTTAACTGCATCATGGTTTTTGCCAGCGCCTGCTCTTGTCATTCGTTGCCCCCTGCATGAAACAGGAGACGGCTGCGCCGGCAGAGTTAACAAAGGCTGCAGGAATTGAGAGAAGCTTGGCCTGGCTTCACGGTTTTTCCCACATTGTGATTTTTGCATAGCACACACACGCACATTATGATTCGTGTTGTATTGCCAGGTCAAAAATTATAAAACCGATATCACGATACGGACTTCATACCGGTTTTGGACAATATGTTGATCCATTTCCTAGCCCTGAGTCAGGCCATTTGTCTTTCTGGCTCAGTATTGCCCACACTGACTTTTTCCAGGGTTTCAGACAGGAGTCTCTCGCAATTCTAGGTGGAGATGTTAGGGATTGAACCAGGGACCTTCTGCATGCAAAGCCATTGCTCTACCACTGAGCTGTAGCTTTCAGTGAGGGTGCCCCTGATTGCATGAACCAGGATCAACCCCTGAGGGTGTCAGGCTTTGGGGAATTGGCTTCCTCCCCCGTGGCCATAAATGAGCAGATTAAACTAAAGGAATTCTTACCAGTTAGTTTCTTTAATAAGCACAGGGAAGGACAAAAGAAAGCGTCAACCCAGAATGGCTGTGCTCCCAATTAAGGCTTACACCCCCTCCATCCCTATTAATCTACATAACTCCTAAATCTGAGCTTGTACCCTCTGTGCTTTCTGCTCTGAGACTTTCTGAGCTCTTCTTGATCTTGGGCTGGGCAGAGGAATGCTGTCCAGAGACTTTCCTCTCTCTTCCAGTGTTTCTTCTCCTAGCTGTTCCCCATCCAGTATTACCCAGCTTTTGCCTTCTGAACTATGACCCTCTGCAAACCACTGTCCCAAATCTACACTGTCCTCTTCCTCCTTGGAAGATTCAGGAGCAGGGGGAGGGCTGGGTTCCCACCATTCTCCCTCAGTTTGGTGTAGTGGTTAA
This sequence comes from Podarcis pityusensis, assembly GCF_964106645.2. Lineage (NCBI taxonomy): Eukaryota > Metazoa > Chordata > Lepidosauria > Squamata > Lacertidae > Podarcis > Podarcis pityusensis. The sequence goes on from NW_028293310.1 coordinate 23,147, forward strand.
GAGCAGTGGACTTGTAGTCTGGTGAACCGGGTTCGCTTCCCCGCTCCTCCACATGCAGCTGCTGGGTGACCTTGGGCCAGTCACACTTCTCTGAAGTCTCTCAGCCCCACACACTTCACAGAGTGTTTGTTGTGGAGGAGGAAGGGAAAGGAGAATGTTAGCCGCTTTGAGACTCCTTTGGGTAGTGATAAAGCAGGATATAAAATCCAAACTCTTCTTCTTCTTCTCAGTGCAGCCCTCCTCAGCACGGTCCCTGACAGAGGGCCGCTCCGATTGGATTGGAATGGGGTTGGGGAGCAGAGTGGACACATGTCTTGCATAGGAAAGGGACAAATGTCTTCTCATGGACACAGCACCACATACCTAGTTATCCATACTTGGTCTCTAGTGACTCCTGCACATGTGGGCCTAAAAAAAGCAGCCCCCCGGGCGGAAAGTTACATGGAAAGCAGCCCAGAGTGAAAGCCAAGTAAACTTGCCAGTCAGTCTGTGGCTCGGAAGAAATCATTTCTGTCAATCTTGCTGCAATATTGCCAGCAAAATCCCCCAATGAATGGGTGGAAATATTGCTTGTTACGAAGCTGAAAAAGGCACAGCTGGAAGAATCTCACTTCTTATATTATTAAACAGTTGGCACATACTATTTGAAGAGGCCCATCCAGGCTGGTCTCTGGGAATTTCACTGCCCTAGGCAAACTGGGGAAAGGCGGGACTCTGCTTTCTCTACCCAGCTGACTTGTTCATGCCATTTTTTATTTAGTCTGTGTCATGGGAAGTGAGCCAGCTTGTCAGTAACTGCCCAGATGCCTAATTGACTTCTCTGCTTCTCTCAATACCCAGAGGCAAAGAGTGTTGCCTGGCGGGGCTCAAAAGCTACCCCTGTTCAGGGCAGAAAAGCACTGCTTTCCCCCCACAACTGAGGGGGCCAGTTCCACGCAGTGTACATGAGTGATGTCAGCATGTTGTGTGCCATGCTGATGTCATGTGCACACATTGTGTGCTGTGCTGACACGTCGTGTGAACGCTGCAGGGCATGCGCAAATGACAAAGGCATGCCACATGGGTTGTGCAATTCAGGTAAGCATGTCGTGCAGTGGGTGCACAACCGCTACAGAATTTTGGGTGGTCCAGTCCCCTGCATGAAAATGGTCCCATCCCAGATGGTGCATATAAACCTATTATCAACCAGATCAGGTGTGGAGGAAGTTGCAGTCCTCCAGATGTTTACTTGCTTCTTTATTTATTGCGTGGCGATTCCCCCTCCCCCCCAAGTTGGACTAAAATATGACACAGGACACCAGAATTTAAGGTTAATGGGCGAAAAATGGCCACAACTTTATTGATTACAGGTAAGAGCAGTATTGGCTTTAGGCATTGGTCCTATCAGACTAACCGGTATAAAACTGGATGGGGTTAACACCAACAGGGGGAGCCCCTGAGATGCACATCTCTAGGCACTCCCCAAGGGGTCACCGCTCGGGAGCGCGCTTTAGGCCCTAGCCTCCATAGGTTTCAGACGAGGCAACGCCCCCCCCCCTGGAATCTTTTATCGGACTACCCCTACATATTTGGGGGAGGTGATGGCGCTCCCCCCCCAACTCATCAGCATAACAATACCCCTACCAATGCCTAACCGCCAAAACCAAAGGTGTTGTGACGTTTTGCTACGAGGTAGGCGAAAAAACCAAATGGCTGTAAAAACAATGCCAATTAGCCAAGTGGAAAAACTCCTACCAGGCCCCTTGCGGCGACCAACCGGGGTCCATAGCAAAGTCCGAGGGAAACCTAGAGGGTGGGTGGGTGGGAAACACCAGCTGAATCGGCGATGGAAAGGGGTGTTCTCAGGCCGTGCCGTCCTTAAATGATCCCCTTAGCTCCGCCCCTGCAGCCAGCCGATTGGCTGGCCCAGGGTATGATGTGGCCCGAGGATTCCCCTGATCGCGTGGGGCTGCAGCCAGCCCCGCGCAGATGATGGTGGGCGTGAGCCCGCAACCCCCCCTCCTGATGTCTGGAGTAGCTTTGCATTCACATTCCACCTTTCCTCCAGGAGCTCAAGGTGCCATACATAGTTCCCTTCCTCCTTATTTTAGCCTCACCAAAATCCTGAGAGGTAGGTTAGGCTGAGTGGTTGTGACTGTCCAAAGGTCACTCAGTGAGTTTCATGGCTGAGCTTTGAACCCTGCCGCTTCCCAGCTCCTGGTCCAGCACTCAAATGACTACACAGTTGATAGACTCCATCTCCCATCATCCTCAGCTAACATGGTCCAGTGACCCAGGAAGATGGGAGATGTAGTCCAACGAGATCTGGAGGAACACAGCTTCCGAACCTCTGAACTCAAGAAAGTAACCGTTCCGCTGAAAGAACCAAACACCCAAGTTATATCTCTCGTTCTTGAGATGTCCCCTGTCTTCACTGGCCAAGCGGCGCGGAGATGAACTCTGAGCAGGTCAGAATGTGGAGATATTTCTTTCTTTCTTTCGACTATCAAGGACTTGAGCTGTCAGCTCCATCATCTGGGCTAGCATTACTGTGTGGAGGAGTGAAAGCTGCTCTGTTTACTGTTTTCGTGGCACTTGCTTGGCTTGAGAGCTCTACCCTGGACACTGATGAGACTGTGGAGGAGTAGAATGGCTGTGCAATTCAAAGTGAAGCAGGGCATGCCGATGATTATCATTTGGGCAGCATGCCAAACTCACTACCTCCCACTTGGTCACTTGCTGAACACTTGCTAAAAGCTGGGTTCTTTCTCTGCAGCGTGTGGCTGGCCGTGTGATGTGCAAGTAAGATAAAGACTCGCCGCTGCATTTCCAACAAGTCAGAAGGCATTGTTCCAAATCTAGGTGCAATATAACCAAAGAGCAGCTTAAAGGCAGGAGAAGCGACTGGAAAAATTAGCGTGACATCTTGCTTAAGCTTGTAGAAGCAACTGCGGCTGGCCCGAGACATCGCATACCTCCAGGAAACCGGGCCTGCTGCTGTCTTCTCTGAGGTTTTCCTTTTTGGGTTATCATTTTTTTGCTGCTTGTTAGCAGTGTCAGGGCCGTGTGTCTGACCCTCTGCAGGCCATTTTGCTCTGTAATTTCTCTCTCCCAAGGAAGGGTCCTTCCTCCGAGAGAGGCACTGTGGCTGAAGCAGCCTCAGAGAGTGCCTCTGCCGCTTTGTAAAGCAGCAAACGTTGCTTAAAGCTTCACGGTCATAGCCTATGAGACTTTTAAAAGGAGTTGAGGGGCAAGTCCCCCCCCCCTTGTGAAATAAAGACACGGGACACTTTATTTAAGGTTAATGGGCGTAAAAGGCCACAACTTTATTGATTACAGGAATTGAGAGGTATTGGCTTAGGCATTGGTTCCTATCGACTAACCGGCTTCAGCCCAATTGCATGAAGACCGGTGAGGGTTAACCACCAGCGGGGGAAGTCCTGCTGAAGTACGTCAACTAGGCTCCCCCAGGTGTCACCGCTCAGGGGCGTGCCTTAGGCCCACACCTCCATAGGCTTCGGACAGGGCAACCCTCCCCCGGAATCCTTTACCGGACTACCCTTTGCTTGGGGAAGGTGATGGCGCTTCCTTCCCCCCACTTCAGTTGCATAACAATACCCCTACCGATGCCTAACCGCCAATACGGGGAAAGTTGTGACCTTTGCTACGAGGTAGGCGAAAAAACCCAATGGCAGGTGCCAATTTGCCAAGTGGAAAAATTCCTACCAGGCCCCTTGACGGCGAACAACCGAAGTCCATAGCGAAGAGAGGGCAGTCCCTGGGCGCGCCGGCCATAAATAGCCCGGGCCACGCCTCCCTGCGCAGCCGATCGGCTAGGCAGGGAGCTGACGTGCCAGAGGATTCCCTCATTCTCACGGGGGCTGTAAGCCAGCCCCCGCGGGTGTGGGGAGGGCGTGGGCCCACAACTCCACCTCCTCTCCAGCTCGGAAGTGGCTTTCTGTGGGTAACCTAGCCCACAATGCCTTGCTCAGAGGCAGTGGCGTAGGAAGGGGGGTGGTAGGTGCGGGCTGCCCCAGCTGTTATTTCCCCAAAAGCTTTTATTACCTTACACGGCCACCACATATGGAAAAAGGTACCTTCCTTCTCTTTACATTTACAGCAGGTATTTGTACTTGTCTTATACATTTTTGCTAACTTACTAGGGCTTGGCTTTTCTTGATGTTGTTGGCATCCATCTGTCTCGGGAGACAATGGAGGAGTGTGCCTTGCAATGGAAGTGTTCCAGATTAAACTAAACCACTGAGCCTTGGGCTTGCGGATCGGAAGGTTGGCAGTTCGATTCCCCGTGACGGGGTGAGCTCCCGTTGCTTGGTGCCAACCTAGCAGTTTGAAAGCACATCAGAGTTCAAGTAGATAAATAGGTACCACTCCAGTCGGAAGGTAAACAGTGTTTCTGTGCACTGCTCTGGTTTCACCAGAAGCGGCTTAGTCATGCTGGCCACATGACCCAGAAAAACTGTCTGCGGACAAACGTCAGCTCCCTCGGCCAGTAAAGTGAGATGAGCGCTGCAACCCCAGAGCCATTCACGACTGGACTTAACTGTCAGGGGTCCTTTGCCTTTACTTTACCATATGATTTAACCGGATTGGGATTTCTTAAAATTTCAGAGTGGAATAAGTCCTACCATGACAAGAGAAAATCAATGGAAAGACTGCAGTGAAACTTCAGAGTTGAGAAAGAGAACTTCTGTATTGAGGCCACATTTAGAGTGGTATATGCTGTGCTTATTTTCTGGTAAAAAAAATGAGGTGGAGGTGCTCATATATCCATATATGGATTTTTATCCATGTCCAAAATGGACATTATCCGGTCCAAAATGGCGGCCAAAAAGAGATACCAGTGTCATAAAAAAGCACATAGTATATGTAACTTTTACAGTCAGAGGATTTTTTAATTTTTTAAAAAAAGTGTTCTGCTTTCCGGTCTCGTGAATGATTCCACATATGTTTAGACCTCAGGCACATGGTGAAACTTTTATAAGGCTAGAATGCAAACTTGTGTGTTTGATTCAACCTTGATGGAATCATCGGTTAGTGTTGGGAAAAACCCAATCCCATCTTAGGCAATCTGCCACTCTAGCCTGTCATGCACTGTAAGGAAATAGCAAATGAGCTCCCCCTAGTGTCTGCAGTGGGATCAGCGCCCCTTCCTGCTCAAACAAATTGTGACAACTGCCACTCATTTGCTTGATAATTCAGAGCAGGGTTTGAATTTTTCAAAGTTTTTTGTTCAACGCGGGGAAGGAGAAAAGGGGTGACCCAAACTGGAATGTACTAGGAAGGTGATTTCAACATTTTAAAAGGGTTAAGTGGAGAGGGAGGTTAGTCTTATTGTTGACAAAGCCATGCTTTAGTCCCATTCAACTCAATGGGACAAGTTAGGTGTGGCTCACTTGAGCCCCATTGAATTTAACGGAACGAAAGCATGACTAGTTTGATCTGGATTCAATGCTCTTTGCTTTGTTTGCTGCCTCAGATCGCAGCAAAATACCTCTTGGCCAGCTGTTGACCACCAATTTTACCTCTGATAATGCCGTGATGTAGGATTGAAGCCAACCAAATCGTACTCAAGAGTAGGCCCATGGAAATTAATGAAGCTAAGTTGGTCATGCCAATTAATTTCAATGGGTCTACTCTTAGTAGGACTAACATGTGATACAATGCATAGCATTGATCAAAGAGGAGGGGACTGGTGACTGGTGGCAACCCAAAGGAGCTACTTTTTCTGATAGAAAAGTACTAACCATCTCCACCTATGGTAGCCCTTCAAATATTTGGAAGATATTTGCTTTCCTCCAAAAAATAAAACATGTCCCCCATTTCTTCCCAGTTGGAGGTGGAGTGGAAGATTTGGGGGACATCTCTATCTTAGCCTTAAAGCCGGTATCTCCAGGTGACGCTGTGGTCTACACCACTGAGCCTCTTGGGCTTGCTGATCAGAAGGTCGGCGGGTCGAATCCCCACTTAGAGGTGAGCTCCCATTGCTTGGTCCCAGCTCCTGCCAACCTAGCAGTTCAAAAGCACACCAGCACAAGTAGATAAATAGGTACCGCTGTGGCGGGAAGGTAAACAGTGTTTCCATGCACTCTGGTTTCTATCACGGTGTCCCGTTGCGCTCAAAGCGGTATACTCATACTGGCCACATGACCTGGAAAGCTGCCTATGGACAAACGCCGGCTTCCTCAGCCTGCAAGCGAGATGAGCGCCACAACCCCATAATCGCCTTTGACCGGACTTAACCGTCCAGGGATCCTTTACCTTTTACCTATATCTCCATTACGAATTGTATGCCGCTATTTGCTTGCACTCTGTTTCTAGAGTGTACTACTACTACTACTAATAATAATAATAATAAATTTTATTTATACCCCGTCCTCGCCAGCCAAGACCGGGCTCAGGGCAGCTAACAACCAATAATAAAAATAAGTTCATTAAAAGACAACTTTAAAAACCAGATTAAAATACAACATTAAAACATTAAGATGCAGCCTCTTCACAGGAGGAGAAAGGAAAAAAGAAAGAGGGGGAGGGAATCAAATTGATTCCAAGCAAAGGCCAGGTGGAACAACTCTGTCTTACAGGCCCTGCAGAAAGAAATCAGATCCCACAGGACCCTGGACTCATGAGGCAGAGCGTTCCACCAGGCTGGAGCCAGTGTTGAAAAGGCCCTGGCTCTGGTTGAGGCTAATCTAACTTCCTTAGGGCCCAGGACCTCTAGGGTGTTGCTATTTATGGACCTTGAGGCTCTCCATGGGGCATACCGGGAGAGGCGGTCCTGTAGGTACGAGGCTCCTAGGCCATACTAGGGGTATGAACGGAATTAGAAGCACCAGCATGCCCAAACAACAAAATCCAGGGAGCATCCAGCGATGTACACAAACAATAAAGGGAGAAGTGTATCTCAGAGATGCTGGAGAGGATACATGTTTATTCTTATATTAACCCAGCTGGAAAGGATGAGTGTTTCATTATTAAATAGCAGAGCTGATAGTTTTGAGCAGGAGTGCACAGAAAGAAAGATGCTCCTTCAAGAGCAGAAGATGAAGGCTAGATCCTTCCTCCCTTTGTGTTTCCTCCACAGAGGTCCAAGCTCCCTGGGAGAACAAAGCACCCACCTTCTTTTGGCAAGAGGCAGAGAGCCTGCTGCCAGCAGCCTGCAAAGAGGTGACGAGCTATTTATCTTTCTTTCATCCTGTGACAGGTTGAAGACGGATGGCAGTCCTCCACTCCTTACCCATCATCATGTTTACTTAGGAAAAGTCAGGCAGCCTGGCTCTCTTCCCAATGAATGGATCAATTGCCTGGGGCAAAAAGGGCGACTATGTCACAGGGGTGGCCAAATCTTTCATTTTATCTGTTCCTTTTTCCCCCCTTCCAGTCTGCAGCTCAGTTCTCCACATTTCCACATCAGTTTGCAAATTTCATTTTTTTTTAAAGTCCTTGCGAATATTTATCTGCATTTTCGTTTTTCTCCAAATATGCAGTTTTTCATGCCATCGTGCCTAACATGCATATTTCCATAAACAATGCTCACAAATATAATGTGCTTTTGTATATTATTTTCACTAACAGGTGCACTTATATGCACACCTTACTCAAGCTGGAGAACTGCATTGCAAATTTCAGAAAAAGTGCAAATTTCTATTGTGTTCCGGTTCACATGCTGTTTGGGGAAAGTGTGAATCAGATAGATTATTTCTTTATTACATTCGTTAGTCACCATTTACACATACAGGTGAAACTTGGAAAATTAGAATATCATGGAAAAGTTCATTTATTTCAGTAATTCAACTTAAAAGGTGAAACTAAGATATGAGATATCTTGCTTTGCATGTCATGAGTCTATGTCAAGCCTTTATTTGTTATAATTGTGGTGATCATGGCGTACAGCTGAGGAAAACCCCAAATTAACAATCTCAGAAAATTTGAATATTAAATGAAATCAGCAAAACAAGGACTGCAAATAGAGCAATATTGGACCTCTGAGAAGTAGAAGCATGCATATGTACTCAGTACTTGGTTTGGGCCCCTTTTGCATCAATTACTGCCTCAATGCGGTGTGGCATGGATGCTATCAGCCTGTGACACTGCTGAGGTGTTATGGAAGACCAGGAAGCTTCAATAGTAGCCTTCAGCTCTTCTGCATTGCTCGGTCTCATGTCTCTCATCTTTCTCTTGGCAATGCCCCATAGATTCTCTATGGGGTTCAGGTCAGGCGAGTTTGCTGGCCAATCAAGCACAGTAATCCCATGGGCATTGAACCAGGTTTTGGTACTTTTGGCAGTGTGGGCAGGTGCCAAAGTCCTGCTGGAAAATGAAGTCAGCATCCCCATAAAGCTCATCTGTGGAAGGAAGCATGAAATGCTCCAAAATCTCCTGGTAGATGGCTGCATTGACCTTGCACTTAATGAAGCACAGTGGACCAACACTGATGACATTTGGGGTTTTCATCAGCTGTACACCATGATCATATCTCACTTTGCATGTGTCAGGGAACTGCCATCGGAAGGAAGGGAGGTGAAAGGGCTCACACAGGTTGGGAGAGACTCAGCAGCTGAAGAGGGAACCAGTAGGGGGAGAGGAGCTGAGCTGAGGGAAAGTGAGCTGGAGGGATGGCTCAGAGACACTTCCAGCGAAAACAGTGGGGAGGTTTCAGGACCTCCTGTAGGGACACCCACTCCTCGCCGGAAACTGTCACGCAGAGAGTCCAGAAGACGTGTTTCCGTTAAGGAGCTTTTATGTTGGAAGCGATTCCGAAAGCAACCACTGTCGGAATCTGCTAGTGACTAGAGGAGCCATGTCTGAGGGGCTCCGTCACAGACAGAGGTTTGTGGACTTGAACAAACTCTGAGGGGATACGATTTTACGCACAAGCAGCTCATCATCCCATCACAGCATTCCGACAGTCTTTGAAAGCAGCTTGTGCAGGAGAAGGCATCATGAGCAACCCAGCCGGAACCGGAGAAGCAGGAGCTGGAGCGGGTCCAAGCCTGGAAGAAAGGTACCGGGTGTTGGAGGTCCAGCTAGCGCTGCAGACGGCGAGGCTTGAGGAGAGGAGGGCTCAGGATGCAGACAAAAAGGGGAAAGCCACCCAGCTCGCCAGAAAGGTACCAGGATTGGTGCAGAAGTTTGGGGGGGAGCCCAAAGACTATCATGGCTTTCGGACAGAGATGCAATATGCCCTCAATCTGCAGTTTGATGAATTCCCTGACGAGGAATCACGAGTGGCTTTCGTGATTGGGCATCTTGAAAAGGGGGCGAGAGACTGGGTTAGACCCCTGATGGCAGCGAATAGTGACGTCCTAAAGGACACGATGAAGTTCTTTCGCGCCATGGATCTGATGTTTTCCAGCGATATTGAACAGGGAGTGGTGCGCAGACAGTTAATGGCTTGCAAACAGGGGAGCCGATCTGTCCGTGAGTACTGGACTGAGTTCACCATGCTGGTTCACAGATTGGGGTGGGACTTATCGGCGGAACCCATTCAAATGCTATTTGAAGAAGGGCTTTCTTTGGCTGTGAAAGACGAACTTTCCCGGGCGCCCAGGGCGGAGTCTATGGACCAGCTGACCAAATCAGCACTGACCATAGGAGCGCGCCAGGAGGCGAGAGCATTGGAGAGGCGGGAAGGGAAGGGGGAACGTTGGAAGGAGTTCCGCATTCCAGACATTCCAGAGCCAACTTTCCTGCCGGCAGAGCCGATGGAAATCGGAACAGCGCGCGCGCGGGCAGTTTCAAAGCCCAGTGAGGGGGGAAAGAAGGAGGGAAAAGGCGCCCGGAAATGCTATCTCTGCCAACAGCCAGGTCACTTTGCCAGAGTCTGCCCCCAGAGGAAGGAATGGCAAGGGATGGTAGGAGCTGTGGAGGGAAGAGAGGAAGAAATACCGGAGCAAGTAAAAGCCAACGCCTGGCTGCCACCGTCGGGGCACAGCAGCCAGGCCAAAGAGCAGTGAAAGTGCCCACGCCAGAACCTCCTAAACCCGCCCTAGTGATAGAAGTGGCGCTAGAGCTGCCAAACGGACACCCTCTAAAGATAAAGGCGCTGTTGGACTCAGGCAGCTCCTGCAATTTCATGAGCAAAGAGTTTGCAGCTGAACACCAGATACAGATGATCCCTTTAAGCAACCCCCTGCAGGTGACCACGATCGATGGCAGGGAGCTGTTGGGAGGAGAAGTCAGCTTGCAGACCGTCCCAATGATAATGAAGGTGGCAAGGCACACCGAACTGATAGCGTTTAATGTGGCCACCTTGGGAGGAGCTCCCATTATATTGGGGATGAGCTGGCTAGCGTTACATGATCTGCTGGTGGGCTGGCATCAGAGAGTGGTTTCTGTTGGTTCAGCACATTGCTTAGAACACTGCAAAGAGGGAAAGGGTTTGGCAGGGGCCCAAGCCACCCTAGCAGGGACTGAAGTAACGGAGAACGTGAAGGTACCACGACAATACGCAGATCTCCGCGACGTCTTCAGCGAAAGGGAAGCTGACCAACTACCCCCGCATAGACCCTTTGACTGTCAAATCAATTTACTCCCTGGGGCACAGCTCCCTGTAGGCAAGCTGTACGCCATGTCAGACAGAGAGATGCAGGAGCTAAGAGAGTTCATTGACAAGAACCTGAAGAGAGGGTTCATCAGAGAGTCCAGGGCGGTGGGGGGCAGCCCAGTGTTTTTTGTGGATAAAAAAAACACGAACAAGCCGAGGCTGGTGTGTGACTTCAGGGCCTTAAATGCAGTGTCAGAACCAGTGGCCTTCCCTATGCCCAGGATTGACGACATTTTGACAAGGGTGCGGAAGGGAAAGATTTTCACAAAGCTGGACCTAAGGGGGGCGTACAACCTGATACGAATAAGGAAGGGGGATGAATGGAAAACCACCATGTTCACCCCTTTAGGGGCATTTGAATATTTAGTTATGCCCTTCGGCCTACAAGCAGGCTCCGCATGCTTTCAATCGTTTATGAACCACGTCCTGGGGCCTTTGCTTTACAAGAATTGTGTGGCCTTCTTAGACGACATGTTGGTGTATTCTGAGAATGAGGAGCAGCATGTGAGAGACGTCAGAGAAGTGTTGAGCAGGCTGCAAGCCAACCAGCTGTGGGTGAAACTGGAGAAGTGTCAGTTTCATACCAAGGAGGTGGAATTCCTGGGGTATCGCCTGTCAGACAAGGGATTGGCCATGGATCCCGGCAAGGTCCAGGCGGTGCTGGAATGGAAAACACCCAAAACAAGGAAGGTTCCTAGGATTTGGGAACTTCTATCGTAAGTTCATCCGAAACTTTGCCCACCTGACGGCGCCCATTACGGACTGTCTCAGCAGTAAGAAGAAGTTCGTTTGGACTGAGGAGGCGGAGCGAGCATTTGAGGAACTAAAAAGGGCCTTCGCCTCGGAACAACAACTCCTGCATGTGGATTTACAAAAACCGATGAGAGTGGAAACTGACGCATCAGACAGAGCGATTGGGGCGGTGCTTCTGCAGCCAGGGAAGGAGGAGTCAGAGTGGAGACCGTGTGCCTTTTTTTCGCGAAAGCTGAACAAATCCGAGAGGAACTACACGGTGTATGACCGAGAACTACTAGCCATTCATGAGGCGTTCCGGAGATGGAGGCACCTGCTAATTGGCGCACAACATAAGGTGCAAGTGTGCACTGACCACAAGAACCTAGAGTATTGGAGGACGGCACGAGTGCTCAACCAACGGCAAGTGAGATGGGCCCAGGAGTTCTCCAAATTTAACTTTGAGATTTGTTACGTGCCAGGCCCAGAGAACATTAGGGCGGACGCTCTCTCACGCAAACCTGAATATTTGGAGGGGGAGGGAGCACCCGAAGAGAGACATGTCATTCCAGAGGACCGCTGGGTGTGTGGGGCGGCATTGGTGGGACAAAGAGAACTGGTAGAGGAAACAGAGAATGATGAATACGCCCAGAATAAGCTCAGAGGTCTTAGGGGTGAGGGAGAGGAACCAGGGGGTTTCGAGGAAAGAAATGGAGCTTTGTATTACAAAGGGGCACTGTATATCCCTGAAGGAGACTTAAGGGGGAGGGTACTCAAGCAGTTGCACGACAGCCCCACAGCGGGGCATTTTGGACAACACAAAACCATGTGGTTGGTCACCAGGGAATTTTGGTGGCCTAAGGTGAGGGAAGATGTACGTGAGTATGTAAGAGGGTGCGAGCAATGCCAGCGAGCCAAAGGGGAAAGGCGGGCGCCGGCGGGGCTATTAGAACCCTTACCAACCCCAGAACGACCTTGGGAGGCAGTGTCGATAGATTTTATGACTGATCTGCCGAAGTCCAAAGGGAAAACAGCCATCATGGTGGTGGTAGACCTACTAACAAAGATGTGCCACTTTGTAGCCTGCTCGCATGCAGTCACGGCGGAAGAGACAGCGAAGTTATTTCTAGAACACATTTTTAGGTTGCACGGGGTGCCATTGAGGGTGGTCTCAGACCGAGGAAAACAATTTACTTCCAGGTTCTGGAGGAAGCTCATGAGCTTACTGCAGGTGGAGGTCAACTTTTCGACTGCCCGGCACCCTGAAACCAACGGGCAGGCGGAAAGAGCAAACGGTGTCCTCCAGCAATACCTGAGGTGTTATGTCAATGACAGAGAGAATGACTGGGTAGAAAAGTTGGCGCTGGCGGAATTTGCCTACAACAATGCCGAGAATGTGTCCACAGGGATGAGCCCCTTCTTGGCTAATTATGGGTGTCATCCCAGGGCTTTCCCAGGGGGAGAAGGGGAGAGATGGAGCGTCCCGGCAGCCGAGCATTTTGTAGAAGAAATGGAAGCAATCCATCGTCAGCTCCAACTCAACTTAGAAAGGGCGAAGGAAGAATACAAGAGGCAGGCAGACAAGAACCGAAGGGAAGGTGAAACCATAAGGGTGGGAGATAGGGTGTGGCTGTCAACCCAAGGGTTGCCGTTCAAAGGAGGTTGTAAGAAATTAAGACCCAGGAGATTGGGTCCCTTTGAGGTCATTCAACAGGTCAACCCAGTGGCTTTCAGGCTCCGGTTACCCAACCACATGAAACTGCACCCAGTATTTCACAGGTCGTTACTGTCACCGTACGAGGGGGGACGAGAAGGGATGGCCACTCGGGGACCGGTCATAGAAGAAAGAGAATGCAGCAGCCATGTGGCAGAAATCCTCGACGCCAGGTGGAAGGGGGATCAGGTGGAGTATTTGGTAGCGTGGGAAGGAGAACCGGAGTCAGAAAACACTTGGGTAATGGCCGAAGATATCAATGACGAGGTATTGATAGAAACGTTCCATCAAAGGTTCCCAAGGAAACCTCAGCCTGTGGAGAGGTTCCGGAGGGAATACTTTGGGACCACCGATGAGGAGGAGGAGTTGGAAGGATTCCCGGACTCGGAAGGGGAAGGGGAGATGGACTCTGAGGAGGAGGAGTACTTTGAGACCAGGAACCGCAACAGGTGGAGAGAAGTGTTCGAGACATCGGAAGATGAAGGAAGTTCATTCCGGGGTTTTGCCTCCTCACCGCCCGTAGAGGAGGGGGCGAGAGGGGGTGAAGGGGGCCCTGGAGGGGAGGTGGATGTCAGGGAACTGCCATCGGAAGGAAGGGAGGTGAAAGGGCTCACACAGGTTGGGAGAGACTCAGCAGCTGAAGAGGGAACCAGTAGGGGGAGAGGAGCTGAGCTGAGGGAAAGTGAGCTGGAGGGATGGCTCAGAGACACTTCCAGCGAAAACAGTGGGGAGGTTTCAGGACCTCCTGTAGGGACACCCACTCCTCGCTGGAAACTGTCACGCAGAGAGTCCAGAAGACGTGTTTCCGTTAAGGAGCTTTTATGTTGGAAGCGATTCCGAAAGCAACCACTGTCGGAATCTGCTAGTGACTAGAGGAGCCATGTCTGAGGGGCTCCGTCACAGACAGAGGTTTGTGGACTTGAACAAACTCTGAGGGGATACGATTTTACGCACAAGCAGCTCATCATCCCATCACAGCATGTCATGAGTCTATCTCATATATTAGTTTCACCTTTTAAGTTGAATTACTGAAATAAATGAACTTTTCCACAGTATTCTAATTTTCCGAGTTTCACCTGTATGCACACACACAAGCATCAAAGCAAAGTAGCAAGAGAACATATAATAAGTAAAACCAGTTAAAAGGGAAAACAATGTACAATACAAATACCTAAAATTGTCATTCAATTTGCCTTCAATGCAAACTGGATGTCGCATGTGCTGATGGCTGTGGGATGTATGCACCCGGCAAATGGAAATTATCTGGGCCAGTCCATTAAACACTGCTGCCTTTTCTTGCCACAGTGACACACTGTTTGGCGGTTAAAAATGAAAGCCAAGATTTCTGCTTGGCGAAATCATGTGGCAGACTGTACCATTTTGGACCATAGGGGCATGGGTGGAGGTGGTGGTGAGATCATAACTCTGCACAATTGCTCCCCCAGGTAAAATAACGTCACGTACAGATCAGAAGTAGGTGTAACCTAGGCTACTCCCTGGTTGCTAAGTGTCTATGTTCAAGAGCAGGGGCCATATCCGGCCCAAACACCTTCTCAATCCAGCCGGCGGACGGTCCGGGAATCAGCGTGTTTTTACATGAGTAGAACGTGTCCTTTTATTTAAAATGCATCTCTGGGTTATTTGTGGGGCCTGCCTGGTGTTTTTACATGAGTAGAATGTGTCCTTTTATTTAAAATGCATCTCTGGGTTATTTGAGGGGCATTGGAATTCGTTCTCCCCCCCCCCCCATGTAGTCCGGCCCACCACATGGTCTGAGAGACGGTGGACCGGCCCATGGCTGAAAAAGGTTGCTGACCCCTGTTCAAGAGCATCTCTAAATGCAATGCACGATCCCTATTCTATCACCTGTTTTTTCCTGACCATACTTCATAGTACAGTTATGGCCAGCCCACCCATAAGGCAATGTGAGGGGACCACTTCAGATGGCAGGATCCACAGGAACAGCAGATCTAGCCTCCATGGAATGCATCACCCCTTATTCCTGATGTAGGTCTTCACTCACTCCTTCTTCCCTGGGGGGATGCCATTTTGTGGTTTGGCTCAAGTACCAAAATGTCTTGCACCAGCCCTGAGTAGAGTCCTCCTTGGACCGTAGCATGAGATTCTGCTCACAATGCAGATCTGCCCTTAGAGATGCTTGGATACTGTGTTATTAGCCAAATGCTCTGAAGCTAAGCATTATTGTTCTGGAATGGGGGGGGTGATTATTATATTCTAATCAGCTAACGTGTTACGGAGAGAAAGGCTTGATTTCTCTGAATGGCCAATACTTTGTCCAAATCGGAGCAGACTTTAGACCATGGGTAGGCAAACTAAGGCCCGGGGGCTGGATCCGGCCCAATCGCCTTCTAAATCCGGCCCATGGATGGTCCGGGAATCAGCGTGTTTTTACATGAGTAGAATGTGTCCTTTTATTTAAAATGCATCTCTGGGTTGTTTGTGGGGCATAGGAATTCATTCATCTCCCCCCATATAGTCCGGCCCCCACAAGATCTGAGGGACAGTGGACCGGCCCCCTGCTGAAAAGGTTTTCTGACCCCTGCTGTAGACCCTTAGCAAAACACAGGCTTAGTGAGATTTCTTCCACTGATGTTCAAAACGAATGCACACAGAGGCCTTTCAGTAGTGAGTATTTCTACCAGCTACACCCTGGAATTAATTTAGGGTGGGGGGACCATCCCGCTTCTATTCTACCTCATTTTCAAAAGCATTCCAAGATTGTAAATAGTCACAATCATATTATCAGACATGATCTACTCTCCCATTTAAAATATTGATAGATCTTGCAGACCGTGAGGGAATCGGTTTGAGAATAGGAAAAGCAATATCCTGTTAGACAGGCAAAATGAGAAACTGACTTATCAGACCAGCAAGTCATTTGCTAAAGATTGAGGGACAGGTGAGCCTAGTATTTTGCTCCTACGATGAGAAATTTGAAATATGTTGTTGCTCTAGTCTAGTTTGATGGGTGGGGTTCAGCATGCAACTCTTCCAACAGCAAATCTTCCTCACCATTCTCTGGAGGGAAAGTAGTATATATGTCTCGTAAGTCAATAAAAGGGATGTGGGTGGTGCTGTGGTCTAAACCACAGAGCCTAGGGCTTGTAGATCAGAAGGTTGGCGGTTCGAATCCCCACAACGGGGTGAGCTCCCGTTGCTCGGTCCCTGTTCCTGCCCACCTAGGAATTCGAAAGCACGTCAAAGTGCAAGTAAATAAATAGGTACCACTCCGGCGGTAAAGTAAATGGCGTTTCTGTGCGCTGCTCTGGTTTGCCAGAAGTGACTTAGTCATGCTGGCCACATGTCTGTGGACAAATGCCAGCTCCCTTGGCCTATAGAGCGAGATGACCATGCAACCCCAGAGTTGTCCGTAATTGGACCTAAAAGTCAGGGGTACCTTTACCTTTAAGTCAATAAATAAAATTGTTAGTTGTGATGTTCTTGAACACCAGACCAGTTTGATCCAAATGTAGGATGAGCCAGTGGCAACATGTTGCCCTATTATATTTGTGTTTGTGTGTACATCTGGGGTCGCTAATGTTTTTGGACTAGTGGGCAAATTTGGAGCAGTCCAAGACATTCTGAGGATGGGACGCGGGTGGCGCTGTGGGTTAAACCACAGAGCCTAGGGCTTGCCGATCAGAAGGTCGGTGGTTCGAATCCCTGCGACGGGGTGAGCTCCCATTGCTCGGTCCCTGCTCCTGCTAACCTAGCAGTTCAAAAGCAAATCAAAGTGCAAGTAGATAAATAGGTACCACTCCAGCGGGAAGGTAAACAGCGTTTCCGTGCGCTGCTCTGGTTTGCCATAAGCGGCTTAGTCATGCTGGCCACATGACCCGGAAGCTGTACACCGGCTTCTTCGGCCAGTAAAGCAAGGTGAGTGCCGCAACCCCAGAGTCGGCCATGACTGGACCTAATGGCCAGGGGTCCATTTACATTTACCTTTAAGACATTTTGACACCTGAGGTGAACTCCAAAATGGTTCCCCCTTCCCTGTCAGGGAAGAAGGGGTAAGTGAAGATCTACATCAGGAACAAGGGGAAGGAAGAAAGAGGAGAAAGGTTGACATCTGGATATGCTGACCCTGGGGATTCTGCCGCCTGAGGCAGTCACCTCACTTGGCCTCAGTGGGGGGCTGGCCCTATCTACACCCCTTCTGCACATTTCTACATATTTCTGCCAGGAAAGATTGTCAGGATTTGGAATCCCACTTTTTAACAGTTGTAGAGATTTTCCCTTCCTTTTCATCTGCTGTGCAGAGCATAAAAACCAGAGCACATCTCTTTCCAACCTCCCTTAAGGCCACTAATTAGCTGTGGAAACCAAAGGCTGTTTTGTATCTCTTGCACAGGCATTCATGCAGCAATCGGGCACACAGAAGAGGCTCTTTAGCAAGGTCCCTCTTCCCTGCATCCATCTGCCGCTGCTCTGTACTCTCTCATCTGTTTTTCCTGCCTGAAAGGCTCGTGAGTGCTGTGTCCAATTTTTATGAGCTTTGATTTTTTAAAAAAAAATCTTTTGCAAGGGCTGGGGGTGGGGAAACCTTGCACTGGATGCCAAAAAGCCCCTTGAAACCTTACTCACCTTTCCTATTTGGGGGGGGGGTGCCTTGTCTAATGCTGCAGCATCCAGGGCCAGAGTTAAGATTTTCTGCTTTGTTGAATTAAAGGAACCCCTGACCATTAGGTCCAGTCGTGACCGACTCTGGGCTTGCAGCACGCATCTCGCTTTATTGGCCGAGGGAGCTGGCGTACAGCTTCCAGGTCATGTGGCCAGCAAGACTAAGTCGCTTCTGGCAAACCAGAGCAGCGCACGGAAACGGCGTTTACCTTCCCGCCGGACTGGTACCTATTTATCTACTTGCACTTTTGATGTGCTTTTGAACTGCTAGGTTGGCAGGAGCAGGGACCGAGCAACGGGAGCTCACCCCGTCGCAGGGATTCGAACCACTGACCTTCTGATCGGCAAGTCCTAGGCTCTGTGGTTTAACCCACAGTGCCACCCACTCGCTTTATCTTAGCCTATTAGGGACCATGTAATAAGCACAATGACGTCACAGTGCCACAGTGCCATCTAGCCAATGAGATCTGGAGCGTCAGAGCAACTCTGCAGGGTCAGGCCAGTGGCCCATTGAGTCCAGCCAATCTGATATCCATCGGAAGCCCTTGAGCAGGACTGAATCACTCTCCCCTCCTGCAGTTTCGAGCAACATCTGGAACATTATTTGGGTATGGGATGACTTCAGAGAAAGCAAATGCAATCTCCTGGTGCGCTCACTCTTAGTGGAGACAGGAGGGTACACATCCCCATTGCCAAAACCATTTGGCTAATGTTTCATAGCCAGATGCTCAGCCCATTTCAGCTGTCACAGTTCCGTGCGACCAGTTGGATGATGATGTGCATAGCTGAGCACATTCAGAGATGTGTCGAGATGGGCATCCCACTGGAAACAATACAGGGTGAATGAAGAACTGTCATGAAATCCTACGCAATATTGATCCAGAGCAGATTCCAACGCAGTTAGCAGAGTAAAAACTTAAACAAATTGCAAGATTCCCAAACAATGGATCAAAGGCAATTGTATTTCATCCAGCAGAGCTTTACTGCTACTGAAGGCAAATGAGCATAATGGTCACAAATCCAATACATTCAAGATTGGCACCGTCCATAAGAAATCCAGTTGCAGCAGACTTAACTTAAAGTTACAATAACTTACAATAAGTCTAAATCTTAATAGTAAGCATACTATGTACAGAACACCACACCAGAAGGGAAAGAGAAAGTGAAAAACAGGCTCCTTCTGGCCTTACTTTTATAGTCAGCATGACCTTGACAGAAGAGATAACAGAACCAGTTTAAGCCAGCTGTACTCAGCTTCTCGGAAGGAATAACCCAAACATCATGAACCTTCTGCTTGTTTCTTTCACACAGAACCCTCTTGAATTAAGCAGAATGGGAAAGATCTCTGTACATCAGATCAGTACTTTCTGCACTAAGAAATGCAGATTGACAGGTGGGAACCCAGAAATGGAGGCCCTGCACTATTTTAATTGAGATGTGCATTTGAATACACATTCCTGTCCCCATTCCTGTCCCCATCCTCACGTCAACAACACGGGATTGGCGCATGAAGGAGTGTTGGCTCAATTGCACTATGACCTGGGAACATAGCGCATCATCTTCCCAGCACCTCTTCCAAGGCAGCAATGTGTACTTTCAAAAAGGGCTGCTAATAATAATAATAATAATATAAAATAAAATAAAGGATGGCATAAAGAAGACACATTTTTTTGCGAACTGCAGCCCTCTCCCTTCAGTTCCGCACTTAAAATTGCCAACCTGCAATTCTTTGTATAATCTGTACCTGGCATCCTCTATTACAAATCTGTTCCCTTATTAGAGATCGAGTTATATTATCAACGCCCACATCAACACACACAGCTAATTGCATGCTAGCCGTAAATCAAGAAACTTTCAAAAACATTTCAAACTGGATTCAGAAAGGCAGCACAGGTAGAGATGCCAACACAGTAGACCTGATTCAGTCTGTCTTCTACTGGACCAAAGCTGGGGATATGAGTGTCATATTCTCTCTCGGCCTAGTGGTGGGCGTGGCTGGTGGTGGGCGTGGTCAAGACAAAAGTGGGCGTGGCTCTCCTGACAAACCACACCTCATTCACACCTGTGTACAGCTAGGGCCCAGTGACTCCTAACCTATCTGTTCAATCTCAACCATCACTGTCAATGACGGACAGAAAAAAGTGTAATGAACAATTAGTACAGCAAGCTGCTCTGTCTGCCAAGGTAGTTAGCTCTCACTCCCCTGCTTCTCTCCCCAGCTCACCAAATCACTGATGGGCATTGCATTATATTTTTAAAAGCTGCTGCCATCTATGTGGTCTCAGGCAGCATGCCAGCCCAGGGGACTCTTGCGATTTATTAATGGGTTATCTTCTCTGAGCTTCTCTGAAGATGCTTCTTCTTACAGACAAGGGCTGCGTTCCCCATACTGATGGCATCTCTTTTGCTCGCTCTTGCAAGCTGACTCCCGTCAAGTCCCTCACTGCAGATTGTGCCAGCAGCAAACCTCAACCTTTCCTCCCATTAACATTAATAGGATGGCACCCTTAGGCTTGTGGGCTGTGCTTTTCCTGCAGCCCTTGCCTACAAAATGCAGGTCCTCGCTCAAAGATGCTTCACCGGCTGAAATAGATGAGAAACGGTTGCTTGGTGTTGCTGCTGTTTTGCAGCCTCCTGAAATAAAGGTAGATACCCTGTACCAACAAAGGTCCGTATAGTTAAAGCTATGGTTTCCCAGTAGTGATGTATGGAAGTGAGAGCTGGACCATAAGAAGGCTGATCACCAAAGAATTGATGCTTTTGAATTATGGTGCTGGAGGAGAGTCTTGAGAGTCCCATGGACTGCAAGAAGATCATACCTCTCCATTCTGACGGAAATCAGCCCTGAGTGCTCACTGGAAGGACAGATCCTGAAGCTGAGGCTCCAATACTTTGGCCACCTCAGGAGAAGAGAAGACTCCCTGGAAAAGACCCTGATGCTGGGAAAGATGGAGGGCACAAGGAGAAGGGGACGACAGAGGACAAGATGGTTGGACAGTGTTCTCGAAGCTACCAGCATGAGTTTGACCAAACTGCGGGAGGCAGTGGAAGACAGGAGTGCCTGGCGTGCTCTGGTCCATGGGGTCCCGAAGAGTCGGACACGACTAAATGACTAAACAACAACAACAACACCCTGTACCAGTGATGGCAAATCTTTTAGAGACTGAGTGCCCAAACTGCAACCCAAAACCCACTTATTTATCGCAAAGTGCCAACACGGCAATTTAACCAGTATATCTCACTTTTCCTGTGTTTCTCGCGTTTCTTCTTTATGACTGCTATTGTAATAAATAATCCTTCATAAAAGTTAATGCATTACGTTCTTCATTAAATTATCTTTCCATTGATATATAATTTTATGGTATAACTCAGTGCTTTTTTCCCTTAAAAAATGTTTAGGGGTACCCTCATTTTGACTCAAGAAAATCACCACCGGGGGGACGGACGGGGGCAGGATAACTACATCCCTTGCCTGCTCACTTTCCACCCCGGCCCAGCCTTCCCTCACTTAGCACCAGGGCCACAGGGCTGCATTCAAAATAAAAACTGAAACTTTCCAGAAAACCACAAAGCCAACAAACTTGCAACTCGTGAAAAAGCAGCAGCACAACAAATTGAAAAAAGCACACCAACCGCTAATGAATCTAAATCAGAATAAAGCATAAAACAACACTGACCCTGACCCTAACCCTAACCCAGCCCTCCTCTCCTCCTCACTCCTCCCCCAGCCCCAGCACAGAAGCTACAGCCCTGCTGGGGAGACAGCGCTTATGCCCACAGAGAAGTCATAGGTTCATAGATTCGCCACCACTGCCCTGTACAGTCATGGTTAGGAATGGCTGGATCTGGCTGATTTCAGTTTCTCATCTTTCCACTCTTCACTTCAGGTCTCCATATCTCTGCATCAGTTTGCTGCTTTTAAAAAAAGTCCTCATGAAAATCTCTCAGCGTTTTGGTCACATTTCTTCCAATACACACATTTTTACCTGATGTACGCGGCTGGCGCTGTGGTCTAAACCACTGAGCCTCTTGGGCTTGCCGATGAGAAGGTTGGTGGTTCAAATCCCCACGACAGGGTGAGCTCTGTCCCAGCTCCTGCCAACCTAGCAGTTTGAAAGCACACCAGTGCAAGTAGATTAATAGTACCGCTGCGACAGGAAGACAAACAGCATTTCTGTGTGCTCTGGTTTCCGTCACTGTGTTCCATTGTGCCAGAAGCGGTTTAGTCCTGCTGGCCACATGATAAGGAAAGCTGTCTGCGGACAAATCCTGGCTCCCTTAGCCTGAAAGTGAGATGAGAACCACAACCCTTTTGTCTGGACTTAACCACCCAGGGGTCTTTTACCTTTACCTTTTTACATATTTTTGCAATCACAGTTCCCCAACGCAATCCATGTTATATGTTATTTCATAGAATCATAGAATCATAGAGTTGGAAGAGACCACAAGGGCCATCGAGTCCAACCCCCTGCCAAGCAGGAAACACCATCAGAGCACTCCTGACATATGGTTGTCAAGCCTCTGCTTAAAGACCTCCAAAGAAGGAGACTCCACCACACTCCTTGGCAGCAAATTCCACTGTCGAAAAGCTCTTACTGTCAGGAAGTTCTTCCTAATGTTTAGGTGGAATCTTCTTTCTTGTAGTTTGGATCCATTGCTCCGTGTCCGCTTCTCTAGAGCAGCAGAAAACAACCTTTCTCCCTCCTCTATGTGACATCCTTTTATATATTTGAACATGGCTATCATATCACCCCTTAACCTCCTCTTCTCCAGGCTAAACATGCCCAGCTCCCTTAGCCGTTCCTCATAAGGCATCGTTTTCAGGCCTTTGACCATTTTGGTTGCCCTCCTCTGGACACGTTCCAGTTTGTCAGTGTCCTTCTTGAACTGTGGTGCCCAGAACTGGACACAGTACTCCAGGTGAGGTCTGACCAGAGCAGAATACAGTGGCACTATTACTTCCCTTGATCTAGATACTATACTCCTATTGATGCAGCCCAGAATTGCATTGGCTTTTTTAGCTGCCGCGTCACACTGTTGGCTCATGTCAAGTTTGTGGTCAACCAAGATTCCTAGATCCTTTTCACATGTACTGCTCTCAAGGCAGGTGTCACCCATCTTGTATTTGTGCCTCTCATTTTTCTTGCCCAAGTGCAATTATTTCACTAATAAGTGCATTTTAATGCAGACTTTCCCCCAACGCACACATTTTATAACCTTTAAAAAGTTATAAGTTAAAAGTTTTTTAAAAAGTAAAAAGAACTGCAACACAAAATTCAGACGAAGCATGTGTCTTGATGGCTGTGTTTCAGTTTGCATATTGTTTCAGAAAGCGTTGATTAGGTAGGTTCGCGTTAAAATTGAAACCAAACTGAGCATCTCCCCCTTCCTTATTCATGGTGGTATCTGAAGCATCACAAATCCAGCAGAGCAACTATCAAGCTTTGCTCCATCTGACTCACCCCTAGGGTGACTAGAGCAATAAAGGAACCAAGTATTAAGTTGCCTTTCAGCCAAGGCCTCTTTGCCACTGTGACTCTGTCACATCCAGAATTCAGTCCAGGAATGCAGGGAGAATTGCCCATAGAACAGAACCCTCTGCAAGGGTGGGTTCCAGGCCCATTCCAGAAATTCATCAGAGATGGATGCACTGCAACCTGGGATGACAATATACCTTGCCCTACCCACTGCACACTGTGTCTTGAAGCCTAATATCAAACAGGCAGCTTTTCAGTTACCATTCCAGATACCATGGGAACTTTTCAGAAAGGAAACTGGTGCTTCCACTTATCTTCAATTAACACACGTGGAACCTCCAGGTAAGGAATGCCTGGAAAAAACCAGCGTAATCTGCAATAGTTGTGAAATCGAAGTATCCTTTGAAGGGTTAACATTGGGTCATTCCTAACTCTTAACTTGTGATTTTGCTGATTGCTGATTTGTGATGCAGCACAAATCCTAGACCCTTCTTTGAATATGGGATAGCCTGGCCTCCTTCAACAGGGAGGCCATGAAGTGGTTTTTGTGTGTCTGACTGCATTTCCCACTCAGACTTCATGGCCATATTCAGCCTCTCCTTCCCCTCCCACCTCACCTCACACAATGACAGCCATTTAAAATAAAAACAAATGCAATTAACCTGATCAGCGGTGTACGTTTCGGCCCAGGATCACACCAAACTTTCAGCTTGTATATGTGCATATCCCATTTTGCGGTGTTTGCTGGGGAAACAGTTAACAGTTCCCAATTTTCTTTTTCTGCGCCTTTCATATTTTTAGCTTGGTAATTGTGACTTTTGCATTTTTAATGCTGTGCACTTCGTACACATGAAGATGGAATATCTTAATTTGGGGTTTTGCCGAAGATGATTTGCATGTTTGGATCTGGGGCGATGTACAGTCTGTCGTATCTGCCCACCCACCCACTGTTTATCTTTGGGATGTGCACTTTAAAATATGGAATTTAAAATAGCAGAAGTGAATTTTGTTTTTCCATATACCTTGCCCAAGAGACAGTCCTTGCCTCAACCTGTTTGTGAGTGCCCAGATACATTACTCTCCTCTTTCTCATCCCCCCTTTCTACAAAGCTAAACAAGGTATGGGTTATTATGAATCTTGCTGGCAATCCGCATTTTCTTTGAAACTTTTCTTTACCTTCTCTCAGATGCAGCAGAGGGTTTGATCCTGCCTCCTTCCCCATCCACTAGGCATGCTTGCTCTGTCTCCAACAACACCATCACCCTTTCAACTATGTAGTTGTTTTCGGGATTTGGGGTGGTGGTATAGATATATACAGGGACGCGGGTGGCGCTGTGGGTTAAACCACAGAGCTTAGGACTTGCCGATCAGAAGGTCGGCGGTTCGAATCCCTGTGACGGGGTGAGCTCCCCTTGCTCGGTCCCTGCTCCTGCCAACCTAGCAGTTCGAAAGCACGAAGTGCAAGTAGATAAATAGGTACCGTTCTGGTGGGAAGGTAAACAGCGTTTCCGTGTGCTGCTCTGGTTCGCCAGAAGCGGCTTAGTCATGCTGGCCACATGACCCGGAAGCTGTACGCCGGCTCCCTCAGCCAATAAAGCGAGATGAGCGCCGCAACCCCAGAGTCGGTCACGACTGGACCTAATGGTCAGGGGTCCCTTTACCTTTATAGCTATATACCATGCAAGATTTGCATTTTTAAGTGCGTACGCCCAATTCAAAGACAGCACCCACATATAGATGTCCCGTGAGTAGGGGTCAGAGATGGAGCAAGCACATCTGGTAGAAAAGGCATAAAGGCATGTGCTTTTAGGGAGATCATCATCCAAACTGGGTCCCTATATTCTTTTGTAGTATATTCAACACAGCAACCAGGCAGCTTTTTTCATATAGTTAAACCCAAAACTCAGGCATCAATTTTAATCAGTTTTCTAACTGAATTTTTATCATCTTCTTTCCCCTCTCCACTGCATTGCATGTTAAAATTCAGAGCAATAAACTTCAGTTCTTTTGTCATGCCATAATCCAGCAAGAAATTCATATATGCATTTGATGAGGGTGTTTGATTTGTTTTTGCCTTTTGAAAAGGAAAACCCACTGAGTAATGTTCTGCCTCTCACCTAAGGAACAGCCCGCACACTTGACGTTCGGAGCACAATGCTCTTTCACCTTATTGGCTATGTATTGCTATAAAATGTGCTCTTGGAAAAGACTCAGATGGGCTCCACAGTAATAAAGGGGAGGGTGGGGAATGATGCTAATGTCAAACATTTCAGTTCCCAGTGGAGACAACATAGCTCAAAGCAAGATGACTTGCAAATGTCTAAGACAAATCTCTGGAAAGGTCAGGCACAACACCAAGGGGGGGAAAGAGAGGCTTGAAGCATGAGTTTCGATAATGGCTTTTGAGTAAAATATACAGGGCAGAATTGCATGTTACATGGAAAAGACAGAGGTCCTATCCCTGTGTTTTCATTGCCCCAGTAATGAGGAGGCTGATAGATGGATAGATAGATGATAGATAGAGAAAGAGATTTAGATCATTTTAATTAAATTTTTCTGTTTTACAATTTAAAATACTCATTTTACACCCTTACGATATCAATGACTTCTCTTCTTATCTTTCCATGGTTCATTTTACATACCATAAAGGTAAAGGTAAAGGACCCCTGACAGTTAAGTCCAGTCGCGAACTACTCTGGGGTTGTGTGCTCATCTCGCTTTACTGGCCGAGGGAGCCAGCGTTTGTCCGCAGACAGTTTTTCTGGGTCATGTGGCCAGCATGACTAAGCCGCTTCTGGCAGCGCATGAAAACACCGTTTACCTTCCCGCCGGAGTGGTACCTATTTATCTACTTGCACTTTTGATGTGCTTTCGAACTGCTAGGTTGGCAGGAGCTGGGACCAAACCACGGAAGCTCACCCCATTGCTGGGATTCGAACCGCCGACCTTCTGATCGGCAAGCCCAAGGCTCAGTGGTTTACACCACAGCACCACCCACGTCCCATGCAAACCTTACTATAAATAAATACATGTTTAAAACGATGATGCAACTATCTTAAATTATAAAATCTTTATCTTTCAGCAGGATATAATCCACGTTACCCTGCTGGCATGATGTAAAGCATACTTTCCCAAACAACTGCTTCTATTTTTATTTCAAGGGACCTTTTCTAATCCTTTTATGACATATACATAGTTATATATGCATGTGGTGTACTCACTAGGTCTAGAGTGCAAAATACTGGAGCTTATCTTGATGAGAGGTTAGGCTTTTAGACTGATGAGAAGTCAAGATTCTTATTTACATTGTATTCTTTAAAATGGGAGATAAGCATAGACTCTTCACATTTTAATCCTCTGTGGCATTATATCTGTGCTTTTAATAAATCAGCTCATTGTTTCTTGTAAATCGCCCCCCTCTCACTTTTCACGGGGATAATGTATGACTTTCTTAAAGGGTTTGGCTTCCAAGGCTCCTTTTTATAAAATCATGGCTTCTCATAAGAGTCTGTGGCTCGGCTCTGTATTTTGGAAAGTTCTTTTTCACTTTCTCTGTTGTCTCTGCATTTAGACACCTCAACACAAGCAGAATCTCCACAAAGTTAGCTGAAGGAGTGGGCTTTTGTTGATGTTTGATGCAACTGGATTGGATGCCATTAAGAATCAAGATGGTGGACTGAACCTCTTAAAACTGTACTGATTTTCACCACCGATTTTGGAACTGAACTGATCTTTTCGGTTTCTTAGAGTTCCTGAGCAATAACAGGCCTTTTCCACTAGTTGTTAATATCGGGGATGGGCAAACTCCCAAGACCCAGCCTGGCTTGCATCAAGGCCTCTCCCACAGGGGGATGCAGGAGACTGGAATTGAAATGAAACCCACTGCTTGTTCACCCAGTCAACCCAGAGTGGGGTGTTCCTCTGTCCAGGGGTGTCTTACCCATAGAGGCTAGTGGCGCGGGGCACCAGGGCACCAGGTTCTGGAGAGTGCCAGGGGAGGCTGGACGCAGCGCCTCCCGGCATCAGCTCGCCGTCCTCGCCCGCCTCCGCCATGCAATGCCACGTCTGGAGACTCCATCTGCCATGGCCACTGCGGCACGAAGTGACCAGCTGAGCTGGGAGGCGCCACATCCAGCCTCCGCCTCTTCCCCGCTGGAGGAGCTGCCCTCCAGCTGCTGCCCGCCTCCCACAGTGCCGCCGGCAGTGCCGTCCTCCCTAAAAAACTCTGGGAAACGGGAGGGGCGCCAGAGGGAGCTTTGCACCACAGTGCCGGATATGGTTAATTCGGCCCTGCCTCTGCCTCTCTCTCCCACAACCCACCATCACCCTGGCTAAGAATGTGATGTTGTCATTTGTTTAAAGCAGGAATAGGAAACCTGTGGCCCTTCAGAAGGTGTTGGGACTACAGCTCCAATAATCTCAGATCACTGAGCAGGTTAGCTAGGGCTGATGGGAGTTGGAGTCTGGGAACAACTTCTGGGAAGCTATCCTTAATAAAAGGAGTCCAGCAACTGCCCTCCAGAATCGACCATGCTCAAGGGATTGCAGGTGCAGCAGTAAAACTGCTAGCCCTTTTGCAAAGCTAAGCAGGGAACAGTATGGTTTGAAGTCGGATGGGGAGCCACGCGTTGAGATTCCTGCATTGGAGGGGTTGGAACTCTACAGTTCCATGATAAGCATTTCTGAATGTGGAAGGGCGAGGGAGAGAGAAGTGGAGGGAGGCAAAAAAAAGTACCCCTTTGTTTCTCATTGCTGCTGCTTCAGCCACAATTCCCAGTCTCAATAATCAGGCAAGGAAGAATGGAAGGGACAGAGTGTCTGTTGGGCTTTGGTTTGTGTGGCAGAAATGGACAAGAGACTTCCATTTCCAGGTACTCATAACCTATTTGCACTTGGGTCTTCCAAACTCCCTGGGTTTGATTCCAAGCTGAGCTCAAAGAAATTCTCACACCATCCCAACAAAAGAAGAGTGGCAAGAAAAATTGATGAGCTATGCAGAGTTGGCAAAATTGACATACAAACTCCGTGATAAGGACAACTGTGACTTTAAGGAAGAATGGGAACTTTTTACAAATTATCTAAAACAACAACAAAATGAACCGGACACCTTGGCAGCTTTTGAATAAACATTCACAAATTTATTGGTTGATTAAATGATAGATACGGCAAGGATATGTATAATTTTATAACATGCAGAGAATAATATGTGTAGAGAAATCAGAGAGAGGAGGGAAGTCCTTGGGGGGGAGGGGTTGAAGGGGGGAAAGGGGGGAAATAACATATGTGATTATATGTTATGTTGAAATTTGTTATGTTGAAATTGCTTAATATTTTTTTTTTAAAAAAAGAAATTCTCACACCATATCTAATTAGTATATCATGTTGTTCCTTTTGTTGTTATTTATCACTTACAAAGCTCCAAATCAATTAAAAGTGGAATAAGGCAATGTAGTTGTTGAAGAAGTGTCAGAGTTGATTCCCAGGGTCTCTTTCAACTTCTATGATACTTTTTAGTTGAGATTTCTACCTTGCAAGAGATTGGACTAGAGGACTCTGGGGTCAACTTCCAACTCTGCAATTCTATGATTCTATAAATGTCCCGTCTAGCCAGTCCACCACCACCTTTAATTTAAATGCATGATAGTGTTGCTGAATATTTAGTGCTCCTACCCTTCTCTTTTCCCGCTTCTCATGCAGAATTTTTTACTTCACTCTGGGGGTTTCATTATTCCATATAAATGCTAATATTATTATTTTGCCACCCTTTTAATCTTTTGTCTGGAATGTGAGGCACGATCCAACACATGGTTACTTGGAAGTAAACCCCAGTGAGTTCCTTGGGGTTATTCCCAGGGACGTGTAGGATCGCATCATCCTGCACATGTCTGACTTAAAAGTAAGCCCCGCTGAGTTCAATGGCAATTATTCTCAGGCAAATGTATACAGAATTGGCTTTATAGAAATTTTAGAACTTGCTTATTTTACTGACAGATACGTTTGTGTGTAGAGGTGTATGTATGTGTACACAAATGAGATACCGCATTTTTCGCTCTATAGGACGCACTTTTTCCCCTTCAAAAATGACGAAGATGCCATAGCCCCACGACCCTCTCCCGGCTGGAGAGGTGATGCGCGGCTATGGCAGGAGCCTCTCCGCTGCGCCTTTCCGCTGCTCCCTGACCTGCTCTTTGGGGCTGGTGGTGGGCTTCCCCCCGCCAGCCCCAAAGAGCAGGTCGAAAGGAACCTGAAGCCTGGAGAGCGAGAGGGGTCAGTGCACATCGACCCCTCTCGCTCTCCAGGTTTCCAAGGTAGCCGCCTGAACGCACCTTAAACGGCACCTTGTTTTAGAGCGGGAAAACAAGAGGGGGGAAGTTCTCCCCCTCTCTGCGCAGCGCCTCCTGCCGCTTCGCTGAAGGGGCGCTGGGTAGAGAGGGGGAGAATTTTTTTTTTCTTGTTCTCCCCCCTCTAAAACAAAGTGCGTCCTATTGTCCGGTGCGTCCTATGGTGCGAAAAATACGGTATATCGTTGGCCCTCTTATCTGTGCTTCAGCCACTTGAGATCTGTTATGTGCTGCGACAGGAAAGGGCCTTCTCTGTTGTGGCACCATGGCTGTAAGATGCCCTTCCTTTGAAGATACAGTTGGCACCTTGTCTAGTTAGTTTTTGCTGTCAGCTGAATGCCTATTTCCTGGCCCAAATATTTGCAGAGTGTTAGGGCTCAGACCTGGTTATCTGTTGTTTTTGCCGCAGTGGCTGCTGCTGGGTAATTTTTTGCTGTCCTTTTATTGAATAATTTGTGCTAGTTTTGTAATGAACCAATCATTCAGTGTAGCAGCAGTGGGCAAAATTCCCTGCCCATTGACCTTAGGTACGTGCCCTTGCTGTGCTCCTTACAGCGCCTGCTAAAAACTGTTTGCTTGTTTTTTTGTTTAGGCGAGCCTACCCAGCTATGTAAAGCTGGCATGTATTTTAATATGTAATTTTATTTTCCAATCTATATTTTAAACAGCTGTTTTTATTTTTGTCTTTTAGGTCAGCTTGTCTTTAATTTATAACTTTAATAAATAGTTTTAATATGCGTGTTATATTTTCTGTAAACTACTCAGAGGCTTTCACAATTTACAATAAGCAGTACACAGATTCCACACAAACACAAATACACACACACACACACACACACACACACACACAGGTTTATTGTATCCTGACTTCCGATTGCTGGTCCAGGCAAGGCGGGCTAGAAATATTTTGAATGAATAGTGTAAGCTTTTGTGTGTGGCAATTCATGTTTTTGCTAGGACCGTACAGTGGTGCCCCGCAAGACGAATGCCTCGCAAGACGGAAAACCTGCTAGACGAAAGGGTTTTCCATTTTTCAATGCGCTTCGCAGGACGAATTTCCCTATGGGCTTGCTTCGCAAGACGAAAATGTCTTGCGAGTCTTGAGATTTTTTTTCGCTCCCCCCCCCTTTTTCTAAGCCGCTAAGCCTTTAATAGCCTTTTAGCAGCTAAGCCGCTAAGCCGCTAAGCCTTTAATAGCCGCTAAACCGCTAATAGCGCTAATCCGCTAAGCCGCTAATAGGGTTGCTTCGCAAGACGAAAAAACCGCTAGACAAAGAGACTCGCGGAACGGATTAATTTCGTCTTGCGAGGCACCACTGTACAGTAATATGAACTTACACTGATGGCCGTCTCTTTGCCATTTTATCCCATTCTTTTGTAGCCCATTGATTGTATTGTAGATTGTTATAACTATAGTTTGTTCCCCCCCCAAAAAAAAATATATGTCAAGTCAACACACCACGAATGTTTTTTTCTTATTATACTAAATTGTACTTCTCTTTTGCATATATTTATCATCGGTGCTTTTTTTTCTATGGGGGATGCAGGGGTACGCATACCCCTAAACATTTTGTGAATCTAAGTTTGGCCTCATTGAGGGGCAGTATTTCAATATGAGTAGGAAAATGAGAGCACCCCTAAACATTTTTTAAAGGGAAAAAAGCACTGTTTATCATATTTGGAGGGTTGAATTGTATGTGCCCCCAGTTTTGTTCTTATTTGTTCCCTCCGCCTCCTTTTTTCTGGTGGGGGGGCGGTTCTTATCCTGAATTTGCTGGCCATCAGATTCATTGAAGGAACCCATGTTCTTGTGCCAAGAAAGAGGATAGTCTATTCAAAACACACACCCTGGAAAAAATAATTTGGAGGAATTAAGAGTTGTTGCATCCTAGGTTCTTGTTGTTATTATTGGTTTCCCTTTTCTTTTTTGGACATGCATCATAAATGGAGGCACGAGTGGAATTTGCTCACTCGATAGCTCCTAAAAAATCAGCGCCAAGACCCAGCTCTAAAAATAAAATATAGTCTCATCCATCCCTGGGAACCTCTTTTCAATGCATGCAGGGGGACTGTACAAGCAGGCCGCAATAAAGCGTTCCTTGCTTGAAATTACTTCTCGCTCTGCTCTTGTATGAGCTTTTCACCCAGCTGGCTCTTTGACAAACCTCCTCAGTGCCCAGATGACTCATGCTGATCAACACAAGCCACTCTACTGCATCGAACCTTTACCTGTGTAATTGCTAGGGGCTGCCGGGAGCCAGCTGGCTTCTGTGATATGATGGTGATGGCTCACGCATTTTGGATCCACGGAAGTGTGAGCAGCCTGACTTGTACGGGTCGGACAAAAGCTCTCCCTGTCCCTATTTAACGATAAAATGTACTATAATTTCATTTTTGAAAATGGAATTGAGAACCAGGTGAAAGGTACCAGGCAGACGTTTAGCTTTAATGTTTACTATAACGAACCCCAAGTTGTTGGTATTCATCCATCTCGAGAGACAAGGGAGTGCACATCTGGGGATGAAGTCAAACCACTGGAGAATCACAGTGCCTGCTGTGGCTGCAGAGATCCGCAACTTGTAACTGCTGCCTTCAACATTGTTTTACTGCAGACATGTCCAACCGGTCGACAGGTAGATCCCCTGGTGCTCGTGGTCAATCGCGGTCGATCGTGCGAGCCTTATCGGTCGTGTGACTTTTAAAAAAGGGGAATGAATGTCTCCGTCCCTGCCGTCTAATTGCATCAGGTCAATTTATTGCTCGTATAGCGGTAGCTCTTAGCTATTGATTTAAAGGTATGTATAGAACTCTGTCCCCTCCCCCCCAAAAAGCTCAACAGCATTGGTCCATCCTCCCCCCAATGGGTAGATCATTGCCAGTTTGTTTTATATTGGGAGTAGATTGCAGTCTCTTGGGAGTCTGCCTGCCTCCTCCCACTCAGCTGCCCTACACCTGGGGGGGAGGCAGTGGGCAAACTGTTATGGTAGCATGGAGTCTGTGTGTGCCCAAGCCACCATGTCTCTCCCCGGAGAGACGCATGGCTCGGGCGCACTGCAGGTCCCGCGTTGAGTGTCGCCTGCCATTTTGTCACCCCCTCAGTGGTGACACCCTGGCTCCTCCGCACCCACCGCACCCCCTTCCTCCACCCCTGGTGGTGCCCCCCAACTGAGAGGCTGGTGTAGGTGGGTGACATGGAAGAACTGAACTTCACAAATAGGCAACCCAGTCACTGTAGAGCAGTGGTGGGGGAAACTTGTGACCTACTAGAGGCTGTTAGACTCTAAATCCCCATCATCCCCATCCATTGGCCATTCTGGTTGAGATGATAAGTGTGGGGTCAGAGCAATGGGTCTGAATCCAATGCTTTGTGCAGTAGGCTAGTTTCTACAAATACTTATGCAGTGCTCTGTATCTTCCATAGATGCAAGAGGCATCTGCAAGATGCAAGAGGCGGTACCTACGGGACCGACTCTCCTGGTATGCCCCACAGAGGAACCTACGGTCTGCAAATAAAAACATCCTGAAGGTCCCAGGCCTCAGAGAGGTTAGGCTGGCCTCAGCTAGAGCCAGGGCTTTCTCGGCTGCGGCTCCAATCTGGTGGAACGCTCTGTCACAAGAGACTAGGGCCCTGCGGGACCTGACATCTTTCCGCAGGGCCTGCAAGACAGAGCTGTTCCACCAGGCCTTTGGTCAGGGCCCAGCCTGACTCCCTCCTCTGGCAACCTGCACAGAACTTTGCTTAACGGTTGCCATTAATTTGATTTTAATTAATTTTTATAATGAAATGTTTTAGAATGTTGGATTATTTGATTGTTTGATTATTTGATTGTTGTTAGCCGCCCTGAGCCTAGCTTTGGCTGGGGAGGGCGGGATATAAATAAAATTTATTATTATTATTATTATTATTATTATTATTATTATGACTCATTCCGGTGTCACAGACTGGTGGGACACAGAGGAATCAGTTGGTGAACCCACAAGGGAAGAGGGCTCAGAGCCAGGGGATTGGCGGTGGAGTGATGATGAGTGGTCAGAGGGAGAAGTCTGGGAAGAGGTGGTGTCGGAACCTGAAGAAGTAACAAGGCTTAGTGAGCTGGGAGAGTCTGTGGCAGAGAGAAGTCCAGATTTAGGGCAGAAGGTGAAGCAGGAGGAGGAGAAGGAGGCCAAGAGGTAGAGATGAGGCATGGGTGTCTCCCCTACCCGCTTGTCTTCCAAAACCAGGAGGGAGGTGACGTGGGCAGAAGAGAAGCTTCATATAGGCACTGTCTCAGATCGCTTGGGGAAAATACAGGAGAGGAGGAGACTTTGGCAGCTGTGGAGAAGTGAGGACCTTCAGTCTCAGCAACCGCTTCATGTGAGAAGACCTGCCGGAGATGAGTCCTGTGCTCATTAGGCCTGACACTGTTTTTGTCAATAAAGAGTTAACTACACTTTGCTCAGTGTGATTTGCTGCTGGCTCGTACCATCCAGGCAAGAATACTCAAGGAGGGGGCAGGGCAGGGCTTGTGGCTTAGGGAGGGGGGTTTGGGCTGGGAAGGGTGTGTGACCTGGGAGAGTCTCAAGGGCCAAATAGCTGGGGGGCTGAATTTCTCTCCTGGGCCAGAGGTTGCCCCTCCCTGCTCTAAAGTATTGTCAAGCTTAGACCCTGAGAGATACCCCGTGTCTCTAATACCCTGTTTCCCCGAAAGTAAGACATGTCCTGAAAATAAGACCTACTTCCAGTTTTGCCTCTCGCTGTAATACAAGGCATCCCCCGAAAATAAAACCTCCCCAATAATAAGGCCTCCCCCAAACATAAGGCCTCCCCGGAATATAAGGCCCCCCAAGCTACCGTAAGGCATCTGACTCCTCGGGACCATAGTGGCGGGCGCCACCACTGTGCAGCTCACTGATTGGCCGCAGCGCAGCGGGAGCTGTTCAGGCAGTGCAAGGTCTCTTTAAATCAGAGAGCCCGCGCCGCTGATAGGGCAAGCTGTCACCTGCTGCTTGCTCTGCCCTGACGGAATCTGGCTGACTCACAATTAGACAATAAATGTGTACTGTAATCTTCTTCTTCATGGAAAAATAAGGCATCCCCTGAAAATAAGACCTAGCGCATCTTTGGGAGCAAAAATTAATACAGTGGTACCTCAGGTTACATACGCTTCAGGTTACAGACTCCGCTAACCCAGAAATAGTGCTTCAGGTTAAGAACTTTGCTTCAGGATGAGAACAGAAATTGTGCTCTGGCGGCAGCAGGAGGCCCCATTAGCTACAGTGGTGCTTCAGGTTAAGAACAGTTTCAGGTTAAGTACGGACCTCCAGAACGAATTAAGTACTTAACCCGAGGTACCACTGTATAAGACACTGTCTTATTTTCAGGGAAACAGGGTAGTTGCACAGAATGGAAACAGAAGACATTTTCACCATTGCAGCCATGCTAAGGCAGAGTGAAATCACCTGATAACATACTTTCTTCTCTTATTCTGTTCAAGGTACAGGGATCTCAAACAGTCGGGGGGGGGGGGGATGGGAAGCTGCCTTTGGCAATTCTGATCTTTTGCTGCTGCACTCAATTAGATTGGAAACAGGCATGCTGGTTACCATTTAGATAGGTACTATCCCCCAAGTAACGCTCTTGGCCTTTTCCTGAGGGCCCTGAGTTCAAAAGGGGGGAAAATCCCATTATCCCAGATATAATATATCATGTTAGGGGCGTAATTGCTTGAATTAATTTCATCTCTTACACAGGGAATAACATGAACCTTCTCTACTCCACTGCAGTTGCTACAGGCCCCAGAGACTGAAGAAGCCAGTGTGTTCTTTTACTTCCTTTCTAGGCAAAACCAAGCCCTGGAATAGAGTAAAACGGGGCTTGCGTCTGTGCAACATCTCGCTTCGTAAAGGGCACAGCGATGCCTGCAAGTAACCCATTCTAAAGTTCAGCCGGAGGTGGCGCGGGAGAGATGACCTTTTGCTCCGAGGAGGAGAGAGCAATGGGAGTGCAATTGTCATCTGATGCAATATAATAGCTGAACTCCAGCTTGAGGGAATCATAGCACTGCAACAGTCACCCCCTACTCGGTTCAGAGGAATCTCCAAGATGCACTCTCTCCCTCTTAGTAATCCCAGACCTGACGTTTCTCATAAGACACTTTATTCCTCTAAGAAAATTTCAGTTGTTTCTCTTCTTCACCACAACCTCCCCAGGAGAGAAAAAAAAACACTTCGCAAAATACCCTCTGGCTTGTCTCCTTATTTCTTTTGAAGGAGCCACCATCTCTTGCCATGGTGGAGGATGCAAAATGGCGGCTAAACTGCTGACACAGTTGCTGCTCAGTCCCTGCTCCTGCCAACCTAGCAGTTCGAAAGCACGTCAAAGTGCAAGTAGATAAATAGGTACCTCTCCAATGGGAAGGTAAACGGCGTTTCCGTGCGCAGCTCTGGTTCGCCAGAAGCAGCTTAGTCATGCTGGCCACATGACCCGGAAGCTGTACGCCAGCTCCCTCGGCCAATAAAGCGAGATGAGTGCCGCAACCCCAGAGTCGACCACAACTGGACCTAATGGTCAGGGGTCCTTTTACCCTTTACCTTTACAGTGGTACCTTGGGTTAAGTTCTTAATTCGTTCTTAATTGGAGAGCCAGTGTGGTGTAGTGGTTAAGAGCGGTAGTCTCGTAATCTGGGGAACCAGGTTCGCGTCTCCGCTCCTCCACCTGCAGCTGCTGGGTGACCTTGGGCCAGTCACACTTCTCTGAAGTCTCTCAGCCCCACTCACCTCACAGAGTGTTTGTTGTGGGGGAGGAAGGGAAAGGAGAATGTTAGCCGCTTTGAGACTCCTGAAGGGGAGTGAAAGGCGGGATATCAAATCCAAACTCCTCCTCTTCTTCTTCTTCTTCTTCTTCTTCTTCTTCTTCTTCTTCTTCTTCTTCTTCTGGAGGTCTGTACTTAACCTGAAACTGTACTTAACCTGAAGCACCACTTTAGCTAATGGGGCCTCCTGCTGCTGCCGTGCCACCGGAGCACGATTTCTGTTCTCATCCTAAAGCAAAGTTCTTAACCTGAAGCACAATTTCTGGGTTAGCGGAGTCTGTAACCTGAAGCGTATGTAACCCAAGGTACCACTATACCACATGCAGCAATGGTGAAGCAATTTTAAAAAACACAAACCCTGAGGAAAACAAGAAAGAAGTTGTGTTCTTTTCACTGCTAATGGTGCTAATGGTGAGTCTGAACTCCGAGGAACTTGGAAAAAATGTTCCCCACCTTCCTCAGAGAGGAGTTCTCCTCAATTTCTTTGCCCACACATAGGCTGCAGAATTCTGAGAGGCCATTTGTGTGCAGCCCTAGATGTAGTTCTGTATGTGTAGCTTCTGAGAACCCAGTCTTTGGTGTTTTCTTTTCTTTTCTTTTCTTTTAATGATATTTATTCAAATTTCAAAAGGAAAAGATTACATTAAAAAGAAAATTAACAGAAAAAATACAAAAAACAAAATACAAAAAAGAAAAACCAATTAAAAACAATTCCATCTTTTCATCCCTTCTTTTACATTTACTTGTTTCCCAGACCTCCTCATACCTCCCTCTTTTGTATTCCAATTTAATTTATATGTCCAGCGATTCCTTTCCCTCCTTTTTAGTCCTGATCTTTAATCCTGATATATTATAACATTAAATTTTTAGATATTAGAAACCAATTTTTCCATATTCTTTTATACCATTACCGCTAGAAACTGCTTAACTTCAATCCATCATCATTCTAACATTCATTAATTTTACAATATTTCTGTAAGTAGTCTTTAAATTTCTTCCAATCTTCTTCCACCGACTCTTCTCCCTGGTCTCGGATTCTGCCAGTCATTTCCGCCAATTCCATATAGTCCATCATTTTCATCTGCCATTCCTCCAGTGTGGGTAGATCTTGTGTCTTCCTGTCTTTGGTGTTTTCAAGGCCGATAGTTTTCCAAGCAGCACCTAGACTGAGCCCCTACCACCACCACACACAGTGTGAGTGTGTGGCCTCTTTAGATGGCAATGGGTTTTACTTTAAAATGTGGTTAACTAGCCTTGCACACCCACCAACATTTCTCCAATGAAAATAGGAACGTCCTATCCGGTCCCTGCTCCTGCCAACCTAGCAGTTCGAAAGCACATCAAAGTGCAAGTAGATAAATAGGTACCACTCCAGCGGGAAGGTAAACGGCGTTTCCGTGCGCTGCTCTGGTTTGCCAGAAGCGGCTTAGTCATGCTGGCCACATGACCCAGAAGCTGTACGCCGGCTCCCTCGGCCAATAAAGCGAGATGAGCGCCGCAACCCCAGAGTCGTCCGCGACTGGACCTAATGGTCAGGGGTCCCTTTACCTTTATCTGGTTCAAGAAAAGCAGGCTCCCTTCCCCCTGGCTGAATGCGCTGAAAGTCCTATCATTATGTTCGAGTCTAGCAGGCTGAGGGCATGCAAAGCCTTTTGTTGTCATGAACTGCCATTCCCTTTATCAGCGCTATCATAAGATATGAGTACAAGACAGTGCGAGCGATGAGCCTGATATGGGAATAGCATCGGCTGGACTGTTAAACCTCATTATACTATTAAATCACGAACTTCAAGTTTCTCCCCTTTGGATATCACATTTCAGTGTATTTTGCATCCTTCTTCCTCCTCCCCTAGGAAGACAGGTCTGAGGTTTGAGCTGGTGGATCAAGCAAATAATTATGTCATTCACGAACATAGCTCCATTTCAGTGTGATGTCTCAATGCTCAAGGGGGGTGTCGCATTACAGAGTAAGCCTCTTGATGCCAGTGGCATTTCCAGGCATGTAAAATCAGTTATATAATCACATTAATGGCCTGATACCATGTTCTAGGTCGGAGCTTTGCTGCCGGATTGTATTAGTTTGGTTTTAAGAACGGCTTTATGAGGGTATACTTGGTGATAGAAATATTAGCTGTGTTTAAGTATTATACCTCAACAGGATCATAAAGCCCTGAATGGTGTGGGATGTGAAACACAAGAGCAGTCAAGTACAACATTCCTAGAGTGAACATGTTTACACATGGGGAGGGATATTTGTCCAGCCAGCAGGTAAACGTCCTGCTTCCTTCTGGGCTGGGACAGACTTCCTCTGCATGTGACTAGAGGTGGGTGTGGCCTCACCTGTGCAGGTAATGACAAAAGCACAGGGCAGGGCAGCCATCTCTCTCTCTTTCACCACATGCATCGAAGACACAACATGTACTGAGCGAAAGATGCCCTCTTGGCTTCTAGCCAAGAGAGGACAAAGGGACTGTCTTCTTAAGAGATAGATTCCAAGTGTATGTTACTTCATTAAGCTAAGTCTGCCTTCTGGGATCTGATTGTGAACAGAATGTGAGTAAACTCTTTTTATACTTTTGTAAAAGACTGTGTTGTCTCTTCTATTTTATGAGGGAATAAGGGGAAAATGCCAGAACAGTTATTATAGAGGCTTTAGCGAGCCTGAGCAAACGCAGCCGTTGCAAACTTAAAATAAAGGGGAATGTATTACTCTGCTGAAATTGGGGAACTTGTTAACACAAGTTGGATAAGGATATAATCAGACAATATATCTTCTGCTGCATCCCTGAACAGTCCCACACATGGGGCATAGCACACCTCCACATCTCGGGGCAGTAATGCTTCTGAATGGCAGTTGCTGGAAACCCTGGGAGCAGCGAGTTCAGTTCCTGCTTGTGGGTTCCCACAGGCATCTTATTGGCCACTGTGAGAACAGGACAGTGGGCTAGATGGGCCCTTGGTCTGATCCAGCAGGGGTCTTCTTATGTTCTTACAGAGATCTGCGTTTTAGGTTACCTTAACAAAAAGAAAGGAGTGTCAATGTGCTGGTCCCATGGGTTACCCAAGAGGCGAGGTCCAAGTCCGGTCCGTGGTCAAAGGTACAACATGGAGGCAGTCCGTAGTAGCTGAAGCTGGGTGCAGGGCAGGGAGTCGGATGAAGTCAAGAACAGGCATGCAAGCAGGGAGTCAGGGTGGTCAGGAGCTCAGGCAGGAAAGCACAACAGGAACTAGCAACCAACAATGTTGCTCCCACAACTTGGGACTGGGGCTGGCCGGCTTTTATCTGCCCCGAGGCGTAGGGCGGCCCCGATCCTCTGGTGACTCGCCTCTCCTGGCCTAGAGGCGAGCACTCCTCCTGCAGGAACTTAGTTCCCTCTGCCTCTCTGCCCTGAGCCTCTGGAGCTCAGGAGAGGCTGGAGGGTTACCGGACCCAGAGGCAACCTCAGCTTCCCTGACAGGGCTGAGTGGAGCACCTGCAGGCCATGGGTCCTCCATCACCTCAGGAGCCAGAGCAGACTCAGCTGATGCCTGCATGTGAGGATCCAGCACAGGTGAGGACCCTTCGGGCTCATGCCCCAGCCCCGGCTCAGCTGGTTCTGGAGGCGGGGGATCCTGTGCAGGCTGGGATCCCTCAGGTTCAGCATCCGAGTCCGAATCCCAGGCCATCACAGTCAGGGGCTGGACTGAGGAGGAATGGTAGGGACCGCCAGCCCTTCTCCTGAACCTTCCCAAGAACAGGAGGACAGTATAGATTTAGATCAGTGGTTTGCAGAAGGGCATAGTTCAGAGGGGAGAAGCTGGGAAATATTGGAAGAGGAACAGCAGAAAGAAGCCCTAGAGGAGAGACAGCTGACAGACTCAGTGTCCTTGGAAAGCATTCCTGACCCCACTTCTCCCAGGACCAGAAAGAAACCACATTCCTTTGTCTTTCTCTGTGATTATTGAACAAACTAATTGGTAAGAACTCGTATTTTTTATCTGCTTCTTTGCTGCCACCAGGGGAGGGATCTGATTCCCCCACGCCTGACAGCAAGCCGTTAATTGCTCAGTGGCCCCTTAATAATAAAAAATCATTGTGAACCATACTCCTTGCCCACCCCCTATCACCATATCTCTTCCTACCTGGCACAACTTCATGCAGGGTCAGATCCAGAGCACACATCTCTTCTCCAAATGGAGGGGCTGCCTCCATTCGTAGAATGGACTGAGATCCAGCACAGGGTCCCATTGCTGGAAACAGGGGAAGCAATTTTCAATGATTCCCCATTCGCACTACAGCCCCCGCAACATCTCCCACACTGACCTGGAAGGTCGTCTGAACCTGTAGATCCATGGGGGGCAATTTGATTTTTAAGGGGGGCAATTCGAGAACCAAGTTAGTGGCCTTTTAGGCTCCCCCCCCCCCCCGTGAATAGGAGTTCACTTTTTGAATGCAGTGGTACCTCGGGTTAAGAACTTAATTCATTCTGGAGGTCCGTTCTTAACCTGAAACTGTTCTTAACCTGAAGCACCACTTTAGCTAATGGGGCCTCCCGCTGCTGCACAATTTCTGTTCTCATCCTGAAGCAAAGTTCTTAACCAGAGGTACTATTTCTGGGTTAGCGTAGTCTGTAACCTGAAGCGTCTGTAACCCTAGGTACCACTGTAATAAGATTTATATATCACGGGGGGGGGGGGGGTGTCAGGATTTTAGAGATGTTTAGGTGGGGCATGACCAAAAAAAG
Source organism: Podarcis pityusensis (assembly GCF_964106645.2). Taxonomy (NCBI): domain Eukaryota; kingdom Metazoa; phylum Chordata; class Lepidosauria; order Squamata; family Lacertidae; genus Podarcis; species Podarcis pityusensis. Next base: position 64,111 of record NW_028293310.1, read on the forward strand.
GTTGGGAACCACTGCTGTAGGTAAAGGACTGCAGGGAGAGGAAAGGGATTAGTGGGGGGAAATTACCCTCACCCAAGTTTTGCTCTGCTCAGGTGAAATCTGGATACAGCTTGCTGACTTTCCAGTTTATTCCATGTTACTACTGCATCCCTCCCTCCCTCCCTCCCTCCCCATCTTATAATTAATGCCAAAGCCTCCCCTTTAAGTAAAATGGCACTTTAGATGAACACCGATGCCTGTCTAGCTCTTTTTATCATCCAAACCTCTTTTGTCCCATTTTGTTTGTTTTTAGTTGCTTAGTAACTTATTACATGCAAATGTCCCTTTTGTTCACTGTGGGACACTATGTTGTCTGCATATTTGTTATGTAAGTGGCATTTTCTTAAAATAAAGAGGAACTTTTTGAAAAGGAAAAGAAAGAGGTAGTTTGAAAATGCCTTTTCTTGCCCGTGGGGTTACGTGTCATGCTCTCTAGTGCGTGGAGAACAGAACATAGTGGCATGTACATAAACAAAAAGTGCCATTTCTGCCCTCGTCTCCCTGCCACCAGGTGTGGAAGGTCGGTTGTAGCTCACCATGCAGCTTACAGTAAAAAGTGCAGTGATTGGGTGGTTGTAGGCCATGGGTAGGCAAACTAAGGCCCGGGGGCCGGATCCGGCCCAATCACCTTCTAAATCTAGCCCGTGGACCATCTGGGAATAAGCGTGTTTTTACATGAGTAGAATGTGTTCTTTTATTTAAAACACATCTCTGGGTTATTTGTGGGGCACAGGAATTCATTCTTTTTCTTCTTCTTCTTCAAAATATAGTCCAGCCCTCCACAAGGTCTGAGGGACAGTGGACTGGCTCCCTGCTGAAAAAGTTTGCTGACCCCTGTTGTAGGCACTTCCAGTCTAGAAGTGTGTGAAGTCAGATGCGGCAACATCTTGTGGCCTGTCAAGTGCTTGGAACCCCTCTGGTTTTTTCCAGGGAGTAAAATTAAGGGGGAGGGTATTGTCCTTTTCCAGCGCCACCACCAAGCAACCCACCATAGCTGTGTTAAGTTCAGTAATTTAATTCATTGATATTGTAAATGCTTTTATGCATTACCATGTGCTGAAATCTGATTGGTTGGTAACTGAATTCTAGAGAGTTTTCTAGTACAGTGGTACCTCGGGTTACAGACGCTTCAGGTTACAGATTCCTCTAACCCAGAAATAGTACCCCGGGTTAAGAACTTTGCTTCAGGATGAGAACAAAAATCGTGCAGCGGCGGTGCGGCAGCAGCGGGAGGCCCCATTAGCTAAAGTGGTCTTCAGGTTAAGAACAGTTTCAGGTTAAAAGCAGACCTCCAGAACAAATTAACTTCTTAACCCGAGGTACCACTGTAGTTCTCTCTCTTTTTGAAATAATTTTTGTTTAATTTTAGAAATTATAAACTTAAAACAAAGTCAGTTCAAAAACAACAACATATAAAGAGATTACTCGGAATAGTAGGACTTCCCCCCATCCACTCCATGGGCACTAATGTCAATATTTACAGCTGCATATCAGTCCATTGCTCGGTCCCTGCTCCTGCCAACCTAGCAGTTCAAAAGTACGTCAAAGTGCAAGTAGATAAATAGGTACCACTCTGGCGGGAAGGTAAACGGCGTTTCCATGCGCTGCTCTAGTTCGCCAGAAGCAGCTTAGTCATGCTGGCCACATGACCCGGAAGCTGTACGCCGGCTCACTTGGCCAATAAAGCGAGATGAGCGCCGCAACCCCAGAGTCGGTCAGGGGTCCCTTTACCTTTATCAGTCCATTATCCGCATTTTTTATCCATCTAAATTGCCCATAGTTTTTGTTACTTTACAAGTGTGGTTAAAATCCTGCTAATGCTTTCATCTGCTTACAATGGTCTCCTAAGTATAGTATAAATTTCCCTCATTCTTGTCCTCTTGGTTCCTGAGCTTTCCAGTTAGTTTTGCCATTTCCACATAGTCCCTCAACTTACTTTTCCATTCTTCCTTGGTCGAGATTGTTTCTTCTTTCCATCTCTGGGCTAATAACATCCGTGCGGCTGTTGTCGCATACGTAAAAAGTCCTTTCTGGTCCTTTGGAATCTCGGTACCTATAATTCCTAATAAAAAGCTTTTTTAACAAAAGTTATTTTAAACATTTTTTAAAATTTCATTATATATCATCTCCCAGAAAGGAGTTTTCTAGTAGTTCTCATGTGATTGGCTAACATTGGTCACATGGGAGGTATCTAGCGAAGGAGAGACTCCATTTTGTGTGAAGCAAGAGGACTGTGTTTGCAAATCCACTGTGAACACTGCTAAGTTGAATTGTCCGCAATGGATTCCCATGCAGCAGGGTTGAAGTTGCAGGCCTTCCTATCATGTTTGCAGACAACTTTGTAACACAGAGGTGGCCTGCCAATGGGCCTGGTTCCTGAAGCCAGCTCCCCATGGATCTGCCATCTTCCATTCTGTGTACATGGCCAAGCCGGTGTAGATGTCGCTGAGACAGGAGTGCAAACGTGCTGAAAACGTGAGCTTGGGAGAGCCCATCTTTGAGACTCTGTCCTGCCATGTGATACCCAAAATCTCCTCAATGTAGCACATGGGAAAGGCCTTGAGGCATTGCTCCAGGTGGGTATACGTCTAGTCTTTAGTATCTTGTGCAAGGAATTTGGGTGCATACTGAGAAACTTTCCCAATTCAAGTGGTTTGAAACACTCTGTCATCCTAACACAATAAACCCTCTTTTAAAAAAGAAAAGGACTTTTCTGAGGTTAGAAAAGTGGCAGAGAAACTCGCTGGAAAATGTGGGGTGGACAAATGATTAATGCAAAGGCGTGATAACACCCCTCAAGCAAATCATAACGAATTAAAGCTAGACATTGCTCTAACCTCCATGTAAGCTTTGTGCAATCAAATCAGGAGAAATGCTGGACGAAAAGGTCATTTGGGGGAGCTCCAGATGTAGGCATGCTATGAGCAGAAGTACAGAGCAGTGCATTCTAGGCCTTAATCCTTCACGTGTGCTCCAATGGGCACCATAGCTGTCAACTTACAGATTTGAAAATAAGGGACCAGCAGCCTCAAAAATAAGGGATCATCAACCAAAATAAGGGATTTTCCAGCCCCGTGTATGTTCAACTTCTGAGCCTCTCCGAGCCAAATGCAGAAAGTCCAGCCAGCAGCCAAACGAAGCCTCAAGCAGTGGTTCCCACAGTGCAGCAACCCAGCAAAGGGGATGCAGCAAGGAAAACCACCATCACCTCTCTGCTGGGAAGCGCTGAGCAAAGGCGAGTCCCCAGGCAACGCGGCCGATTTGATCGGCACAAGGCAAGCAAGCTCCACCCCCCCAGTCATTCTTAGACTCCTTATTGGGTGAGCAATGCAGCCAAGCAACACAGTTGGAGCCTCCCTCCTCTCTGGCTGGCTGGGAGGAAGGGATAGGAGCTGCTTCCTTTGAAACCCAGGTAATTTAAGGGACATCATCAATAAGGGACAGCAGCGGGACACGGGGCTGGGATAAGGGAGTTTCCCGCCAAATAAGGGACGGTTGACAGCTATGATGGGCACATGGAGCTCCTAAACATGTGTCGGCTCTGTCGTATGTTTCAAGAGAGAGGGCAACTCCATGCACACAAAAAGCTGCGTAGTCTTCCCAGCTCCTGAAGCACTGGCTCTGCCCGCACGCACAGGGATGCTATGAATATATTATCAGAGCTCCTATGCCTGCAGCGAAGCACCAGACCGCCGTGTTCGTGTTGATAGGCCACCATCAAAATGAATGATGGCAATCTCTAAAAAACAGGGGCCTCCTCATTCATCTTCCTCCCTTCTCGTCTGCGTGCTCATGTGTGGAATATTTGTAGCAATGCCCGTTTTGTTTGCCCTCAGAGAGATGGATGACTGCTTATTAAAACAATACCCAATGGGGGGGGCAGCTGAGACAAGGCAGCCTTTTGCTGCCCCGACACTTCCTCTAGGCCTCCCTGGTTCTCCCTTATCGCTTTCACGGCGTAGTTGTTCCTGCGTGGCTCCACGTTACTATCGGCATGTGGTTTTCGAATAAAAATTTTGAGATTCCCCCCCTGAGCTATTTTTCTGCGCTGATAATAGTCTCATCAGATAACTTCGTGGCATTTTTCCCCCCTTCAAAAATAGCACCTCCCAATAATTCGCCAGCTGAGATTTTCTGTGTGATAACAGGGAAGGGATTTCTTTGACCAATCTGACTTAATTATGCTACGAAAACGTTAAAAGAAGCGGAGTGTCACTTTCAAACTCTCTTTGGCAATTAGGGATCAGACTAGCTTTCCCTTCCTTGGTGTTTATGTTCTCTGGTCTCGTACACACACTTGCACATGCGATGCCATCTGTGGTATTTATAGGCGGATTGTGATTTTTTTCTGCTCCATTTCTCTACGCCGGAAAGAGGCAGAGAGGAGTCTGGTTTTACACAGTGTCTCTTCAAGCAAGAGTTATCGGAGAACATTTTTAGGATAGCAAAAGTTTAAAAATCCCGGTGCTTTGGGGATTCCACGGAGGCAGCCGACTGGACGATGAGTATTATCCATATATTCAGTCTTGCATGGAAAAGTGAGGCAGGAAATGTTCAATAGCACACTGACTTATTCTCCAGCTCGAGACCCTGATTTGGGTCAAAAGGCAATTTCGAAATATGGATCAAGCTGTAAAGATAAAAGGAACAAAGAACACTGCCTTACGTATAACAGGTCAGAATGTTTTTCCATCTAGATCAGTATTGCGTATTCTGATTTGCAGGTACTCTCAAGGAATCTTTCACATCAGTGAAAGATGTGATCTTTCACCTTGATCTTTTTTTATTCTTTCTTTTTTTCCTAGAGGCACCAGGGAACGAGCCGGTTTATTTATTTTACTTATTTCTTGAATTTATATACCTCCCTATACCAGGAGGTCTCAGGGCAGTTCACAGAAAAGATCACAATATAAAAAACCAAAATAATAACCTAAATAACAACATTCCCCCCCACTCCAAAAAAAGCGACATTTTAAAAGGGCATAGGATGTCAATCAGGTCAACCCAAAGGCCTGGTTAAAAAGGAACATTTTTGCCTGGCGCCTAAAGGTGTATAATGAAGGCGCCAGGTGAACTTCCCTGGGGAAAGCATTCCACAGACAGGGAGCCACTGCAGAGAAGGCCCTGTTCTCGTGTTGCCATCCTCTGGACCTCCCAAGGAGGAGGCACATGAAGGAGGGCCTCAGAAGATGATCTCAGGGTCTGGATAGGTTCATATGGAAAGAGGCAGTCCTTGAGGTATTGCAGTCCTGGGCAGTTTAAGGTTTTATAGGTCAAAAGCAGCCTGTTAACTTCTCCATGAAAAACATGTGCTCTACCATTGAGCTAGGGTCCCCTCCATAGAGCTCATGGAACCTCCCTCGCATCATGGCTAGAAAGCAGTGAGAAAATACCTAAACCCCTTACTGGAATAAGCAGCAGTCTTTAATTAATACTCACTTTAGTAAGAGGAAAAAGCCTCTAGAGGACTAGGGCCAAGAAGCTGAGTGGCCTTCCTGAGTTGTGAAGAGTTCAGTTTCTCTTTCACCTTTCTTTCTTGCTCCTGCAAGAAGAGGTCCAGATTTTGCCTCCATTCCCACCATTGTCCACTTTGCATTGAACATGGCTCCACCGTTTCAGCTCATGCCAAACAGTGAATTATGTGGGCAGAGGACAGCATCCCAATGTTTGCGGTGGCAAAGAGGGTGCTCTGAAAATAAAGCATAGCCAGATACTGTATTGGTGTCTGGGCAATACAAGGAGGAAGACTGTCTGTCCAGAAAGGCCTGCCTTTGTAGTAAGGTTAAAGCTTACTGGGAAATGATATACAATGAATTGAAAAGGATGGCCTCTCTCTCCTTCAGGTGGGTTGGTACATTGGCCAGTTTCTCTCTTCCTGGGAAGGACAGCCATGACGTTACCCCCCAAGTTCGACAAAGTCTTCTCCTGCCAAGCTTCAGTTGCAAATATGAAGTTCCAGAGTCCTTTTAACTTGTTCCCAATTTAATTGCCAGATCTCTTTGTAGTAAGGTTAAAGCTTACAGGGAAATGATATACAATGAATTGAAAAGGATGGCCTCTCTCTCCTTCAGGTGGGTTGGTACCTTGGCCAGTTTCTCTCATCCTGGGAAGGACAGCCAAATGGGGACACATGGATTAGTCAGTATCCTGGCCCCAGCATGTGGTCACAATGGCCAATCTCCTTCGAGCAGGTGACATCAGCATGTGGTCACAGTGGCCAGTCCCTCTCCTTCAGGTGAGCAGCATCAGCATGAAGTCACAATGGCTGGTGCCTTTTTCAAGCAAGCAGCATCAACATGAGGTCACAGTGACCAGTTTCTGTCTTTGAGGTCAGTGGTACCATCATGTGAGGGATACACTGGTCAACCTTCACCAGAGCAGGTAATAGTGGACCCATGGCCCTACTCATGAAGGCAGGCAGAAGCAGGACTGTATGGCTGCTGTAAATTTTATATCCATAACTTTGTGAATCTACAACTTTGTGAGTACAAGATATAAAAAGTAAAAAAAAAAAAAGCAAAGATTAAAAAGAAACAGTATATTAAAGTCACTTAAGGAGGTATAGTTACTTAAAGTTGAGTGTTGGGAAGCTTTTCTCAGTGTGGGTAAACACAAAGTTTTCCCTTGGGTTCCAGTTTTCTGTATAGAATTACCGTATTTTCTGCTCCATAAGACACACTTTTTTCTTCCTAAAAAGTAATGGGAAATGTCTGGGCATCTTATGGAGCAAATGTGTGGTCCCTGGAGCCGAATTGCCCAGGGGAGAAAAGCAGATCATGCTTTTTCTTTTTCTTTTTTTGAAAGAGGGAAGTGGGTGTTGAAACAAAGCCGCTAATCATCAAGCGATTGGGGAGGGAGATAAGGGACGCTAGCAATAAAGGAGGCTACCTGGGAGGGGGAAGGTAAAGACAGCGGTCTTGCAAGGAGAGGAGACAGGAAGACTAAAGCAATGAGGAGAGGAATTAGAGAAAAAGGAGGAGCAAAAAACTGCTCCAGCTAAGGAAAAGACACTATGGCAAACAAGAGGGAAGGGAGTGTTGAAAGGAAGCAGCTGAGGGGAGGGAGATATAGGATGCTAGAGATAAAGGAGGCTGCCTGGGAGGGGGGAGGTAAAAGCCCATGGATCCTCAGGATTTTTGCATTGGGTCACCCCAAATTCACCATCAGATCACATAGCATGTCCATGGCTACAGCCTGCACCAAAAAAATCACCCACCCACTCTTTCGTGGGGCCGCAATGGCGCAAAAACGTGGTTACAAAGCATGGATCCACATGGATCCTCAGGATTTTTGCACTGGGCTACCCCAAACTCACCATCAAATCACATATCTGTGGCCACAGCTTGAACCACAAAAATCATACATCCACTGTTTCGTTCAGAATATTTTTTTTTCTTGTTTTCCTCCTCTAAAAGCTAGGTGCGTCTTATGGAGTGAAAAATACGGCATATTTCAATTATGTTCCAAACAACTTTGATATATCTTGTAATCCATAAATGACCGTAGAAAAATGGCAATTGTAATCCAAATATTGTTATTGTAATACCAAATGAGTGGCAGGGTCAAATATTGAGCATTCCAGATGCTGTGCCCTGGTCTTCATCAAACGTCAGTATGGAAATTCCACCTTCCAAATTAAACTCCAGCTGTTCCAGGCACTCTGCCTCCATGACGTTACCCCCCAAGTTCGACAAAGTCTTCTCCTGCCAAGCTTCAGTTGCAAATATGAAGTTCCAGAGTCCTTTTAACTTGTTCCCAATTTAATTGCCAGATCTCTTTGTAGTCAGGTTAAAGCTTACAGGGAAATGATATACAATGAATTGAAAAGGATGGCCTCTCTCTCCTTCAGGTGGGTTGGTACCTTGGCCAGTTTCTCTCATCCTGGGAAGGACAGCCAAATGGGGACACATGAATTAGTCAGTATCCTGGCACCAGCATGTGGTCACAATGGCCAATCTCCTTCAAGCAGGTGACAGGTGACATCAGCATGTGGTCACCATGGCCAGTCCCTCTCCTTCGGGTGAGCAGCATCAGCATGAAGTCACAAAGGCTGGTGCCTTTTTCAAGCAAGCAGCAGCAACAACATGAGGTCACAGTGGCCAGTTTCTGTCTTTGAGGCCAGTGGTATCATCATGTGGGGAGTACATTGGTCAACCTTCATTGGAGCAGGTATAGTGGACACATTGCCCTGCTCATCAAGGTAGGCAAAAGGAGGACTGTATGGCTACTGTAAATTTTATACCATGCTATGGTTTAAGAGAAAATTACATGAACATAATATATCGTTGGTAACCAACAGCGAGTAAACTGGCAAAAATGTATAAATCTAAACCAAACAAGTGTTGGAAATATAAAGAGAAAGAAGGTTCTTTTTATCATATGTGGTGGTCTTGTATAAGGTTAAAGCTTACAGGGAAATGATATATAATGCATTGAAAAGGATGTTTGAAATAACCTTTGTAAAAAAACAAAACCCAGAATCTTTTCTTTTGGGAATTATAGGGACAGAACTACCTAAATTGTATAGAAATTTATGTATGCTACTAGAGCAGCAAAATGCTACTTGCTCAAAAATGGAAATAAGCAGAAGTCCCAGTAAAGGAAGAATGGATACAAAAACTTATGGAATATGCAGAAATGGCGAAACTCACTGAAAGAATAAGAAATCAAGGTAACAAACTTTTTTAAATAAATGAATGGAAATGGTTTGTTGAATATTTACAGATAAATTGCAAACAGATAAAAACATTGGCAGGGTTATTGTAATAACCTGCAGTTTCATAAGAGTATACATTCAAAGTAGATAATTAAATGAGCAAATTAAATGAATTTGAATATGCAGAAGATATTGAAAAATAAATATAAGGAACCGTAGAAAGAGGGGGAAGGAAGTCAAACTTTGAAATGTTAACTTGATTGTAAAACTAATGAAATGTATAAACTTGAAAAGTATAAATAAAAACTTTTGTAAAAGAAAAAGAAAAAAGAAAGGCCTGCATTTACATCAGGGACTGGACAAGGACTGCCCACCTGATGTCAGTGTTAGTTTCTGTTTGCGCCACTGTGCAGTTGCTTGGAGTCACAGGACTCTGTTTACATTCTAGGGATTCCAGATTGTTGGAAGTCTCACGGAAGACAGGAAACGGATGTGATGTTTACTGGTTTCCTGTTCCTTTGTGTTTTCAGTTGCCCTCTGCTCTCACAGAGAGTTGATGTATTTTCTTTTCTGTCTGCGTAATTAGGAATAAAACTCTTTAGCCATGTAGCTCATACTATCTCGTCCTTCCGCATGCTGCTGTATCCTCTGCGTAATGGGGGAACGTGCTTGGAGCCTCATCAAAGGCTCAGGTCATTAATCACGGCGGAGGACTCGACCGGAAGAGTCGCTTGGTCAAACACAAGTCTGACAGTCAGAGACTGGCTGGATGATAAAAAGTGGGGGGGGGGCACTATCCAAGGAGCCCTCATGGAAATCCCAGAGGAAAAAGTTTCAGAGCCTGGGGATTGGTGTTGGGACATTGAAGGCAGGTCAGAGGGTTAAGGGGATGGGGAAGGAGTGGTTGGATGGTGAAGAGGCAACCGACTTTAGTGAGCAAGAAGAGCCAGGTGCAGAAAGCAGTTCAGACTCAGCAGATGAAGCAGAGGAGGAGGGGCCAGAGGCTACAGAAGTATCCAAGGAGCTTGCCTTTCCTACTGTAGTAAGCTCCCTTCTTCCCCCCATCTCCAAGGCCATGGAGAGCTATGCGTGTAGCAGAAAAAGAGCACAGGTTCCTCTCCCCTGAAGTGGTTTAAGGCTGCTTGGGAAACATCCTGCTAAGGAGAAGGAGACTTAAGGGGAAATAGGAGGCAGGGACTGCCAGTCCTGGCAACTTTTGCATAGGGGCCCGTCCTGTTCTGAGGGGCTGCTGCCTTGCATGCTGTTTTCTTGAATAATGAGTTAACTTTTCTGTGTCTTGAGTGCCGACCTGCATCTGAAGCAGCCCTGACACCTAGCGCTCTTGTAACACAGCCTTTGCCAAGTTGCTGCCTTCCCTATGTCAACGGACTAGCGCTCCCATCGGCTCTGGCCAGCGCGTGCTGGAGGGCACCAAGTTCTCGAAGGCTGCCCTAACACGTTTTGACAAAGTGGGAGGCAATGCTTAGCAAGATTAAAACAAGGAGGGGAGAGCGCTGACTGGCCATTAAAGCATTAGCACCATCTCATCATTTACCTAAAGGGATGCTCCATTGACTCCAGAGGTGCTTACTTCCAAGTGAGCTGGTGCAGCACAGAGCCTTTGACACAGAACTGGAGAGGTGTCTGTCCCTGGTTAAAAATCTCAGGCCTGCCATGAACTCATTCGGTGGCCTTAAGCAAGCACCCTCAGGCAGCCTCAGCCCTCCTTGTGAGGATAAATAAACTGAACAGCCTAACTGGGTTGTTGTAAGAATTACTGTGGGGTCCTGTATGTACCAGGGACGCGGGTGGCGCTGTGGGTTAAACCACAGAGCCTAGGACTTGCCGATCAGAAGGTCGGCGGTTCGAATCCCCGCGACGGGGTGAGCTCCCGTTGCTCGGTCCCTGCTCCTGCCAACCTAGCAGTACGAAAGCACGTCAAAGTGCAAGTAGATAAATAGGTACCACTCCAGCGGGATGGTAAACGGCGTTTCCGTGCGCTGCTCTGGTTCGCCAGAAGCGGCTTAGTCATGCTGGCCACATGACCCGGAAGCTGTACACCAGCTCCCTCGGCCAATAAAGCGAGATGAGTGCCACAACCCCAGAGTCGACTGGACCTAATGGTCAGGGGTCCCTTTACCTTTACCTTTACCTATATTTACCGGACTTTTCCGTGTATAAGGCAAGGGTTGTTTTACTCTAAAAGAATGTTAAAAACCACCAATGATAGAAGAATGGCAGATGAAGATGTTGGAGTTTCTGGAGCTTGTTGACCTTACTGGAAGAATCCGCGAACAGAAAGAGGAGGAATACCAAGAAGACTGGATGAAATATAAAGACTATTTAGCTAAATATTGTAATATAAGATAATTGAGAAGGTACTTGAAAGTACTAAACAGGCCTAGGATAACAATAAGAATGTGGTACAGTAATATGGATTTAAGACAATAAGAAAAGAGTTGAATATAGTTAATTGAAGGAACTAATTATAGTGGTACCTCGGGTTACATATGCTTCAGGTTACATACGCTTCAGGTTACACACTCTACTAAGCCAGAAATAGGGCGTCAGGTTAAGAACTTTGCTTCAGGATAAGAACAGAAATAGGGCTCCAGCGGGGCGGCAGCAGCAGGAGGCCCCATTAGCTAAAGTGGTGCTTCAGGTTAAGAACAGTTTCAGGTTAAGAATGGACCTCCGGAACGAATTAAGTACTTAACCCAAGGTGCCACTGTATTTAGAAAGATGTTTGGGAGAACGGTTACAAGGTGATATAACGAAATTCAGTTAGGGGGGATTTGAGTAAGTCACTTAATAATGGAATTTAAAATGAATATAAGAAGGAATATGTGGTTGTTGTTTTTCTTTTTCTTTTTCAGTATTGTAATGTGTTTTGTTTTGTGTGTTTTATATGTTATAATTGTTATAAATGTGGAAAACTAATAAAAAAAATTGGGGCGAAAAGAATGTTAAAAATCGGGGTGGCGTCTTATACACGGATAGTGCATATGCGGGATGGGCGATTGGTTGCAGCTGCGAGCCGGGGGTTGTCAGCAGTGATTGGGTGGGTGCTTGGAGGCTGTTGGAAGGGCTGCTCAGGATTGGCTGCTGCTGCGTCAATGGCTGCCGTGGATTGGCTGCGGCTGCGATTGTCAGCGTTGGGTGAGTAATTTTCAGGGCTTTCCCCTTCAAAAAAAGCTGAACAACTTTGACAATCCTCCCTCTAAAAAGCTCAACAGCTCTGGGTCATCTCCCCCCACTTTCTTAAATTGGAGTCCTCAGAAGTCTTAAATATGGGGACGTCTTATAAACCAGAAAACACAGTAAATCCCTTTGGCGTGTTATGGGTGGCAGCCAACAGAGTCATCTGAACAAGGACTTCTGCTTGTGCAACAGAGCCTCTCCCTCTCTTCTCCCTGCCCCCCACATCAGTTTTGGAGGATTGGGGAGGAGCACCCAAGATTTGGGGCAGGGGCAGGAGAGAAGAGGGGCAGGCGGGAGAGGCTCCATGTGTGAACAGGATAGCTTTATTGAATTCAACCCTACATAAATGCCAACTATTCTTATTGAGTGAGTTGGGACACAGGAAGAATTATGTTAAATACTGTATTTTTCGCTCCATAGGGCGCACTGGACCATAGGGTGCACCTAGTTTTTTGGGGGGGAATCAAGAAAAAAATCTCTCTCCCTGCTGAGAGAGGCTGCGTGGGGCTAAAGAAGCCATAGCCACGTGCAGCCTCTCCCTGCCGGAGGGGCTGTGCGCGGCTATCCCTGAAGCCTGGAGAGCGAGAGGGGTCGGTGCACACCAACGCCTCTCGCTCTCCAGGCTTCAGTGAAAGCAACGCGTAGCCTCCGGAGCGCGGAGGGAGCTCTCCCTCTGCGCTTCGGAGGCTTTGCGTTGCTATCGCTGAAGCCAAGGAGCCTGCATTCGCTCCATAGGACGCACACACATTTCCCCTCAATTTTTGGAGGGGAAAAAGTGTGTCCTATAGAGCGAAAAATACGGTACTTTATAAAGAGAAAAACCTTTATTACACCTGAAGGAAATCACATTTGGATTGGGCAAGCCCCCCCCCCCTTGAGATTGTATTATAGGAAAGAGTTGTCCTAAATGTTTTCCTTATTAATTAAGGATTGCATTCATATGATGACCATAACATTATCCTGAGAAGGCAAGGGGGGGGGGACAGGGGGAGAGAAATCTCATTTTCTTCTCAAGCGATTCAATTTCTGCTTAATTTTCTTTTCTCTGCGTTTCTCCCCAAGTCCAAACAGTGTCATAAAATATGGAATGGAAAGCAATAACCAGATCATTTACATTAGTGAAACAGCTGCATTTAATTCTGCTTCCATCTAATACAGTGCTATAGAAAAATCTCCTCCTATAGACCATCTCCCCCCCCCCCACTGCAATACAGCCTTTCCTCGCATGCTCTTAATTATGGCCATAATTAATTTTAAACGGGCAGTCTACCATCAATTCTACATTATTTGTAATATATCCTCCAGCTGACAGACACACACATACACACACACACAAAACCCCAGAAGAAACGGCCTCTCTCTGGGCTGTCTTTTTAATGAAACTGGTAGATTACTTAAGGAATTGGCACTGAGACTCGTTTGTGCAAAATTGCCTGGTCCGCTGTCAAAGCACATTGTGTCTGCCCATTGATGGATTGCATCACTCATAGCTTTTATAGTTGTGGTAAAAGAGGTCAGGCTGCCCAGATTGATAAATCTGAATTTCTTGTAATATTTTATACCTCTACTAGACATATGCATAGAGCCAAATTTATACTTAAGGCTCTGTCCAAAACTTTCATCTCCGTGGCCAGCTGGCTGGAACTGGAGTCCTTGGACAAACCTTGGGGGAGGAGAAATACCCAGCAGAGTGAAAAGGAGATATATATATATATATATATGGGACGCGGGTGGCGCTGTGGGCTAAACCACAGAGCCTAGGACTTGCTGATCAGAAGGTCAGCGGTTCGAATCCCTGCGACGGGGTGAGCTCCCGTTGCTCGGTCCCTGCTCCTGCCAACCTAGCAGTTCAAAAGCACGTCAAAGTGCAAGTAGATAAATAGGTACCCCTCCGGCGGGAAGGTAAACGGCGTTTCCATGCACTGCTCTGGTTCACCAGAAGCGGCTTAGTCATGCTGGCCACATGACCCGGAAGCTGTACGCCGGCTCCTTCGGCCAGTAATGCGAGATGAGCACTGCAACCCCAGAGTCGGTCACGACTGGACCTAATGGTCAGGGGTCTCTTTACCTATACACACATACACACACACACACACACACACACACACACACACACACCAGAGAACTGGGCTTAGGTGTACAGGAACAATGGAAGGGCCACGTGTTACTCATCCATGGTCGAAGGATGACTTGGGTCTTGCATTCCTGATAGGCTCCCCGCTTCCCTTGCATTATGGCCCCTGTTATGTACTGAGTTGAATAGGACCCAAAATGCAGCAGTCTGATTGGTCCTAGAACAATAGGATTCAGAATGCAGCAGTCTGATTGGTCCTAGAACAATAGGATCCTGAATGCAGCAGTCTGATTGGTCCGCAGGAGCCACCCAATCCAACTCCAGATGGAAGTGAATCCACAACCTGATTGGCCTACAGGAGAATCCCAGAATTAGCCAATCACGTGGGGCCCATTGTGTAAATAATGTATAAAGCAGACATTTCAGGGGAACTTCCATTTCTCCCTACTAAAGAGCATAACCAGAGACCTAATTGCAAACATGCGCTGGATTATGGAGAAAGCTAGAGAGTTCCAGAAAGACATCTACTTTTGCTTCATTGACTATGCAAAAGCCTTTGACTGTGTCGACCACAGCAAACTATGGCAAGTTCTTAAAGAAATGGGAGTGCCTGATCACCTCATCTGTCTCCTGAGAAATCTCTATGTGGGACAAGAAGCTACAGTTAGAACTGGATATGGAACAACTAATTGATTCAAAATTGGGAAAGGAGTATGACAAGGCTGTATATTGTCTCCCTCCTTATTTAACTTACATGCAGAATTCATCATGCGAAAGGCTGGGCTGGATGAATCCCAAGCTGGAATTAAGATTGCCGGAAGAAATATCAACAACCTCAGATATGCAGATGACACCACCTTGATGGCAGAAAGTGAGGAGGAATTAAAGAACCTTTTAATGAGGGTGAAAGAGGAGAGCGCAAAATATGGTCTTGAAGCTCAACATCAAAAAAACAAAGATCATGGCCACTGGGCCAATCACCTCCTGGCAAATAGAAGGGGAAGAAATGGAGGCAGTGAGAGATTTTACTTTCTTGGGCTCCAAGATCACTGCAGATGGTGACAGCAGTCACAAAATTAAAAGACGCCTGCTCCTTGGGAGAAAGGCGATGGCAAAACTAGACAGCATCTTAAAAAACAGAGACATCACCTTGCCAACAAAGGTCCGTATAGTTAAAGCCATGGTTTTCCCAGTAGTGATGTATGGAAGTGAGAGCTGGACCATAAAGAAGGCTGATCACCGAAGAACTGATGCTTTTGAATTATGGTGCTGGAGGAGACTCTTGAGAGTCCCATGGACTGCAAGAACATCAAACCTATCCATTCTTAAGGAAATCAGCCCTGAGTGCTCACTGGAAGGACAGATCCTGAAGCTGAGGCTCCAATACTTTGGTCACCTCATGAGAAGAGAAGACTCCCTGGAAAAGACCCTGATGTTGGGAAAGATGGAGGGCACAAGGAGAAGGGGACGACAGAGGTTGAGATGGTTGGACAGTGTTCTCGAAGCTACAAACATGAGTCTGACCAAACTGCGGGAGGCAGTGGAAGACAGGAGTGCCTGGCGTGCTCTGGTCCATGGGGTCACGAAGAGTCGGACACGACTAAACAACAACAAAGAGCATAAAATAAAGAGCATGAAATCCACACTCGACTCCAAGTATATTTCAGCCCCTTTGGCCATTCCAACTGTGCACAACAAATGTTTGACATACCGTATTTTAAATTCAGTTCTCCATGTTTTGCTGCTGTTTGGGATTTGTTTTTTGTTTCTACAAAATCCTCATGAAAATTCACCAGCATTTTAGCGCAAATTTCTAGCAATAAGCACATTTTCCCTCACAGTTTTGACGAAAGTAAACATTTTGTGCAAGCCATTTCCTCCAGTAGAATGCATTTTTGTATATTTTCACGCGTTTCTTTGGTTTTATACACATTTCCCCCTGCTATTTGCACTTTTGTAGATATTGGTTGGTAGACTGCATTGCAAAATTTGGGTAAGTGCAAATTTCGAAGGATAGCTATGTTTCAATTCGCGTCTTATTTCAGAAAATGCAAATTTTATAGTTTCAGCTTTCAGTGTATACTGCATCATTTTTTTCCTCCATCCCAGCTGGAGAACTCTAATCCAGAAGTAGATAGTCTTCAAGTCTTTTACTTGAACCCCAATGTCCACCAACCAGAGCAAGGTGCAAAATTATGACTTGAGAAGCAGGAGCAGACAGACAATGATGACTCAAGGGATCGGGTCTAAATCTACACCTGAGTTATTTCAGCAACCTAATTTGGCAGTGGCATCAGCTTTAGTTGTTGCTACTGACAACAAATTAGGAGCCAGAAATTATTGCTGACCAGATGATGATGATGATGAAAATTCGTATACCTCCCGATCCCCACAGGTCTCAGGGATGTTCACAAGATTAAAAACACAATATAAAAACACAAAATACATATGATGTGTATGATCCTGTGATTTACCAGTAGGTCCCAATCTACTGTATTTTTCGCACCATAAGACACACTTTTTCCCTCCTAAAAAGTAAGGGGTAATGTGTGTGCATCTTATGGAGCAAATTCAGGGGGGAGGCAGGCAGGAAAAGCCCCCAAGAGCCGCACACAAGCTCCGCAGCCAGTCAGTCCCTTCTTCCTCCTCCTAGAAAATCCCGCAGGAGCTGCACGCTCCTTAAAGGGTGAGTGGCTCCTGTGGGCTTTTGCGGGAGGTGGGGCTTCTGCCATAGCCGCGCACCACCTCTGCTATGGCAGAGGCCAAGACAGCAAGCGGGATGGATCCTGTCCTGTCCGCTGCTCTTTGGGGCTGAGGGGGGGAATCATATTTTTTTCTTGATTTCCCCCTCTAAAAACTAGGTGCGCCTTATGGTCCGGTGCGCCTTATGGAGTGAAAAATACGGTATCGTCCGGCTACCCCTGCTGCAATCTACACTTCTTCCGTCTGTTCCTCGCCTCTTAGGCTGGGATGCCCTTTTAAATATCCAGAATGATCTCAGCATCCAAAAAAACCCCAAAAAACAGTAATCTATCAATTTATCTTTTTAGGGGATGGGTGGAAGCAATTAGTCAGAGCCAAAGGTTATTAATTGGGGCCCTGCTCCATTTTATGGGGAATTAAAAGACAGTGCATTCATTTTGACCCTGGGCACCAGATCGAAGCATCAAAAGAGGTTCCCGGGAAATTTTCCCCATGTATTTATTTTTTTATTTATTTCCACCAGCAGCGGCAATAATTTAAAACTGCATGGGAGACGGGAATAAGGCTGACATTCAAAGGCAGCAGCTACGCTTTAGAAGCAGGTGAAACAAGTAGATTTGAAAGAAGCGGACATAAAGCATAAAAGCGAATCCTTGATGTACACGGACCTGATATCTGAGAGGGGTGAAGCAAGGGGGGGGGAAGGAACTAATGCCAGTCATAATTGATTTGCAGGATGGGGTATGTCAAGGGTAGGGAATGTCATGCAGGAGCTGAAATGAGGCAAGTGAAATGAGCAAAGCCCTCTTCGCCTGCTCTTGACAGCGGAGCGAAGATGGATGGCATATTCCGCTATCAGGACAGCTGAAAGAATTGCTTGTGAACACATCTTGGGGTCCCCATATTGATTGGCCTTGCTTCCACAGCCCATGCTAATTAAACATTACTTTAACAGGATGAGACTGACTCTGATCAGAGCTGGAGGGGGATGGACAGCAAATGCTGTGCTGTGTACATCTCTCTGTCCAGAAGAGGACTCGAGCTTTTGGTGTTTTCCCCTTTGATACAGCTTCTCAGTCTTTCAAATCGCAGGCCGGTTTGTTCAATACCAAGTATATTATAAGCCTGAGGAGTCAAGGTGAATTTTTGGAGACCATATAATTAACATTACAGTGGTACCTCGGGTTACATACACTTCAGGTTACATATGCTTCAGGTTACAGACTCCGCTAACCCAGAAATAGTGCTTCAGGTTAAGAACTTTGCTTCAGGATGAGAACAGAAATCGTGCTCTGGCGGCATGGCGGCAGCGGGAGGCCCCATTAGCTAAAGCGGTGCTTCAGGTTAAGAAAAGTTTCAGGTTAAGAAAGGACCTCCAGAATGAATTAAGTACTTAACCTGAGGTACCACTGTTCTTGCATATAATGTTGATGAGCATGAAGAAGAAGAAGAAGAGTTTGGATTTGATATCCCACCTTTCACTCCCTTTAAGGAGTCTCAAAGCGGCTAACATTCTCCTTCCCCTTCCTCCCCCACAGCAAACACTCTGTTTTGATAATATCTCTTGGAGTTTTATGAAGAAGAACCTACGGGGATGGGGGTAGGCCAAGGTTTTGAAAACGGTATAAGTGCAATTTATTCAGAACAAAAGGCTAAACTAATTGTAAATAATGTGGTGACGGAAGAATTTAAGATAGAAAAAGGGACAAGACAAGGCTGCCCAATTTCCCCATTGCTTTTCATATCGGTCCTGGAGGTTCTGCTGAACATGATTAGAAGGGACCGGTTGGTTAAAGGTATACAGGTCGGAGCCAAACAGTACAAACTGAGAGCATTTGCAGATGACTTAGTATTGATGTTACAGGAGCCAGAATCGAGTACCAAAAGAATTTTAGAACTGATTCAAGAATTTGGTCAAGTTGCAGGATTTAAGTTGAATAAGTTAAAGACCAAGGTCTTAGAGAAAAATTTAACACCAATGGAGAGAGAGAGGTTTCAGAATGAGACAGGTTTAACAGTGGTTAAGAAAGTTAAATATTTGGGGATTAACATGACAGCAAAAAATGGGAATTTATTTAAAGACAACTATGAAAAATGCTGGGCTGAAGTGAAAAAAGATTTGGAAATTTGGTCAAATTTGAAGCTTTCACTGCTGGGCCGTATTGCTGCGGTAAAAATGAATGTATTGCCTAGAATGTTGTTTTTGTTTCAAACACTGCAAATTGTGGACAAAATGGACTGTTTCAAGAGGTGGCAGAGAGATATTTCTAAATTTGTCTGGCAGGGCAAGAAGCCTAGAATAAAATTTAAAATATTAACAGATGCAAAGGAAAGAGGTGGATTTGCCCTGCCAGACTTTAAACTTTACTATGAATCAGCAGCTTTCTGCTGGTTGAAAGAATGGTTGCTTCTTGTAAACACTGACATTTTGGATTTAGAAGGTTTTAACAATGTATTTGGATGGCATGCATATCTGTGGTATGATAAGGTCAAAGCACACAAAGCATTTAAAAATCACATCGTCAGGAAAGCATTGTTTAATGTCTGGATAAGATATAAGGACTTATTGGAAAATAAAACCCCAAAGTGGCTGTCACCAATGGAAGCAAAAGCTTTGAAAAAGCTCAATATGGAGGCCAAATGGCCGAAATATTGGGAATTTTGGAACAAGACGGAGATAGACTGAAATTGCAGAGTTTTGAGAAATTAAAAAACAAAGTGCGAGACTGGCTTCATTATTATCAGATAATGGAGGCATATAATTTGGACAAGAAAATTGGCTTCCAGGTGGAAAAATCAAAATTAGAAACAGAACTGTTAGAACCCAAAACTAAGATTTTGTCAAAGATGTATAACTTGCTGTTGAAATGGAATACTCAGGATGAAACGGTGAAATCTGCTATGATTAAATGGGCACAAGATGTTGGACATAACATAATGATGGCTGACTGGGAACAGTTATGGACCACGGGTATGAAGTTTACGGCATGCAATGCCTTAAGAGAGAATATTATGAAAATGATATACAGGTGGTACATGACCCCAGTCAAGCTTGCAAAAATCTATCATTTGCCCGATAATAAATGTTGGAAATGTAAAGAAACTGAAGGTACATTCTTTCACCTTTGGTGGACATGCCCAAGGATTAAGGCTTTCTGGGAAATGATATATAATGAATTGAAAAAGATATTTAAATATACCTTATTGAAGAAACCAGAGGCCTTTCTCCTAGGCATAGTCGGCCAATTGGTGCCAAAGAAGGATAGAACCTTTTTTATGTATGCCACAACAGCAGCAAGAATACTCATTGCAAAGTACTGGAAGACACAAGATTTACCCACTCTGGAAGAATGGCAGATGAAGCTGATGGACTATATGGAACTGGCAGAAATGACTGGCAGAATCCGAGACCAGGGAGAAGAGTCGGTGGAAGAAGATTGGAAGAAGTTCAAAGATTATCTACAGAAATACTGTAAAACTAATGAATGTTAGAACGATGTTGGATAGAAATTAAGTGGTTTCTAGCTGTAATGCTTCAAGGGAATATGAAAAAGGGGTTATTAAGAGGTAAAAATCTAACGTTATTATTTTAAGACCAAAGATTAGGATAAACAAAGAGGGTAAGGATTTGCTGAACCAACAAACTGAACTGGAATACAAAAAAGGGAGGTATGAGGAGGTCCAGGAAACTGTTACCATAAAGCACCAATGCTGCAGCAAGCAAAGGCTTTAGCAGCTCAGCCAGCTGCTTGTGGCTGGAAAGCCAGACAGGATGTTTGTGACTGTTGCCATGGGAACAAAGGGGCAGTCCATTCTGTACTGAGCACCGGATGTTAGCTCAGTGTGTGTGTGTGTCATATGACCCGTACTGGATGTACTTGGGAGGAGTTTTCTTCTTGCTGTTGTTGAGTGCAGACATGATTCTCTGTACTGATGTAAGAGGCAGAAATAAATGATGTAAATAGTTTTCTGTCTGCTTCTTTCCCCTCCCGGGGGACACCAAAGGGGAGAGAGGAAGAACGGTGTGTTCCTCTCATACATCTGAGAAGAATCGCCGGACCTCGCCTGCTTATCAGCAGAGGTTGGGAGACGCGGGGAGGTCGACAGGAATATCTGCCGGTGCCTACGCTTGTGGCACATTCCTCTGACCCAGGCAGAATTCCAACAGTGGCAGCCTTCGGATGGTTGCGATTCATCGAACATCTGCATGAGAGGCTGGTGGATTGTCCTCCTCTGCTCCAAGGAGGAAGAAAAGCGTCTGAAAGAAGCCAGAGGCTCCACAGACAACTGGTGGAAAGAAGAGGTGTTTTCCAAGCAACGGAGCTCAAGGTATGCTGCATTTCGGGCTAAAAGTGTGAACGCAGGAAGATTAATTCCCTGGTTCACGGAGCTGCGTTTCAAAGAAAACAAAAGCTCCGGAGGAAGAGGCCTGCATTCCACAAATTTTTGTGGTTAAGATAAGAAGTCCTATTGAAATGCATTGTTGCTAGGTAACGGAAAGTTACTGGCAAAGGGGCTGGACTCTGAGTGTAAGCCTGGGAAAGTGAAACAAAATCAGAGAATGTTTTGGCTACAGGTTTACGAGCTCTTGGAAGGGACTTTTCAATAGCAGCCTGAGTTTAGCTGCCAGGTGCAAAGAGCGTAAACAATTTGCAGTTTGCTGCGTGAGAAAGGAAAAAAACGACTGTTGGATTTTACAGTTTGTTTGAGAGTGTGGGCTGGAAAGCTGAAGAGGCTTGGCTTCAAGATGGATGCCAAGAAAGGAGCTTTGCCTTGCCCTCCTTCCTTAACCAATGACAATTATTCATCTTGGTCTGTAAAGATGAAGGCCCTGCTGCAGAATCAGAGGCTTTTTGATGTAATTGAAAACCCCATCCCTGCAGCACCAACCAGAGGTTGGGAATCACGGAATGTAAGGGCCAGGACTGCTATAATTCTGTGTGTCTCAGATGATCAGTTGGTGCATGTTCAGCATTTAGAAAATGCGAAAGAGGTATGGGACACGCTGCGTACAACGCATCAGAGAGGTGCTGGTTCTTCAGCGTTGCTGTATTTTGAGAAATTGACCAATCTGAGACTTGCGCCTGATGGAGATGTTCAAGCGCACCTGACAGAAATGAAGTTTCTGCGTCAACAGATGGTGGAACGCAATTTCCGTCTTCAGGAGGAAGTGTTTTGCTTCATGATGATAAACAGCCTTAGCCGCACCTACAAGGTTGTTGCCAGTCAGCTTGGTTCCCTACCGGCCGCGCAGCTGACCGCAGAGAGAGTTTGTGCTGTGGTCCTGAATGAACACGACAGACTTGCTGCACTGGAAGAAAAAGACAGGGGGAGGGAAGAACAGAGTTCTAATTCCCCCACTGCTGATGCTACTGGAGAGCATGGTGTAGCATTGAGTGCTGTCCGATGCTACAATTGTGGACAGACTGGGCATCTACAGCGAAACTGTAAGAAGCCGCGCCAGTCAAGAGGAGCAAAGAGCAGCTCTACGAAGCCTCAGGCGTCAGGCAAAAGCCGTACCAAGTGCCAGGTGAAACCTGCAAAGGCTATGATGGCGAAAGGAACCACGCCAGATGTTGGGAACTCGTTCATAATTGACACGGGCGCAACGGTTCACATGTGCCCGCACAGAGGACTATTTTCAACGTTGAAGAAGCAAAGCTTCACTGTGAAACAGGCCAACGGTCAGGAGTTGGAAGCGACTGGAATTGGGACTGTGTATCTTGAGAGTCTGAACTTGACAATAAGCGATGTTTACCTGGTTCCAGAACTGAGATTTAATCTGCTGAGCGTGTCGCAGATTGCAAAGAAAGGACTGAAACTGTCCTATGATGCTAAAAGCTGCAAGATCTACAAAGATGGAGAACTGTTTCTTACTGCCAAAGAGAAAGATGGACTGTATTTGTTGACTTTTGATCAAAGTGATTACATGAAATGTAATTCTTCTGTTTCTAACGAAATCTCTCTTGCAGGGGTGACCAAGACCAGTGTGAGCACCAGGAAGGTGACGAACAAGGTCGACAGAGCATTTCAGCGGGTGTATGCTGATGTGATTGGTCCTCTAGAACCATCTAGAGGCGGTGCACGATTTTACCTTTTGTGTGTGGATTGTTTCACTAATTATTCTTGGGTTTATATGATGGAGAAACCGCAAGAAACTTTAGAAAAGTTTCAGGAGTTTTGTGACAAGGTTAAAAATATGCATGATGCTAACATTGATTGTCTTTTCACAGATGAGAAGCAAATTTTTCTGTTACAGAAGTTTCAGAAGTTCCTGGATGGAAAAGGGATAGACCACAAAGTGGCAGTTTCGCAAGAAGCGTGGAACAGGGGGGTCTGTGTAAAAGTGAACAAAGAATTGCAAAAGGGGATGAATGCGCAATTGCTGGGTTCACATTTGCCACATGAATATTGGGCCGAATCGCTAGCGTCCTATCTTCATGTGTGGTTGAGAAAAGTCTCAACAGAGTTGGGATGTTCTCCTTTTGAGAAGCTGTTCAATAGAAAACCTTCTGTTGCCTATTTTAAGGTTTTCGGGTCTCATGTGAGAACAGAAGCTCCAGGTGGTGTAAGGAATGCCAGAGGCATTTTTGTGGGTTATGAAAAGGGTCTCTACAGAGTAATTTTGTCTGAATCTGGTCAGGTGATTCTCACAAAGTTCCTAGAGA
This sequence comes from Podarcis pityusensis, assembly GCF_964106645.2. Lineage (NCBI taxonomy): Eukaryota > Metazoa > Chordata > Lepidosauria > Squamata > Lacertidae > Podarcis > Podarcis pityusensis. The sequence goes on from NW_028293310.1 coordinate 87,452, forward strand.
GTGCTCCAAAGCAAGAGCGGATAGTACACGCATTTCCCACAGAGGATTCTGATGATAATGATGATGATGAGTTTGATCTTATTGAGTTCAGTAGTACTGATGATGACAGCGATAGCTCAGACAGCTCAGTTGTCACAGTCATTGAGAGGAAATCTCACACAATGGATAGACCTTCACAGGTGAAGGAAGAACCACTGATTGCTACTGGTTCTCAACAAAGTCCAAAGGTTGAACCAGTGAGCACAGAGGATCAGAACCTCATACGCAGGTCTGAGAGAGTTACAAAGGGTGTACCACCCAAGAGGTATTCAAAGGAGTTTGCTAACCTTGCATATGTTGCTATTGTAAACGACCAAGGACAGATTGAAGCTGTGTCTGAGTCAGAGACAAAGGCACAACAGAGAGTTGTTAACCGAGGTAATGCCAAGTCAGACAACCAGAGAGGTACATTGGTTAAACCAGTGGCGGGTAGTTCCAAGGGTGGAACTGAAACAACAGGGGAATGTTATAAATATAACAACTGTTTGTTTTCTTCTCTGGATGACGCTTTGCTCGCAGCACACATTGATACTTTAGGGGGAGTATGTTACCATAAAGCACCAATGCTGCAGCAAGCAAAGGCTTTAGCAGCTCAGCCAGCTGCTTGTGGCTGGAAAGCCAGACAGGATGTTTGTGACTGTTGCCATGGGAACAAAGGGGCAGTCCATTCTGTACTGAGCACCGGATGTTAGCTCAGTGTGTGTGTGTGTCATATGACCCGTACTGGATGTACTTGGGAGGAGTTTTCTTCTTGCTGTTGTTGAGTGCAGACATGATTCTCTGTACTGATGTAAGAGGCAGAAATAAATGATGTAAATAGTTTTCTGTCTGCTTCTTTCCCCTCCCGGGGGACACCAAAGGGGAGAGAGGAAGAACGGTGTGTTCCTCTCATACATCTGAGAAGAATCGCCGGACCTCGCCTGCTTATCAGCAGAGGTTGGGAGACGCGGGGAGGTCGACAGGAATATCTGCCGGTGCCTACGCTTGTGGCACATTCCTCTGACCCAGGCAGAATTCCAACAGAAACAAGCTAAAGAAAAATAAGCAATGGAAAATCTGAGTGTTTTTAATCATTTTTATTTTGTATTTTTTTTCTTTTTCATTTTTTATTGTAATATTTTTAAAAATCCTAATAAATATCTTATAAAAAACAACAACAACAAACACTCTGTGAGGTGAGTGGGGCTGAGAGACTTCAAAGAAGTGTGACTGGCCCAAGGTCACGCAGCAGCTGCATGTGGAAGAGCGGGGAATCGAACCCGGTTCCCCAGATTACGAGACTACCGCTCTTAACCACTACACCACACTGGCTCTCATGGAGGATGACCACTTAGAGTTGTTGAGTATGTTGTACGTATTCATTCTAGCAGTCTGAATTTGTGAATCTCGTTGTGTGAGAGTTTTCTCTTGAAAATTCTTGATATATGGACAGAAATAGTGAGAGCTGAATTAGTGCTATTTCAGTTCCTTCAGAGTGTTGCCATTTTCAGGTTTTTGATGATAAACGTCAGGATCTTTGTGGTGGGAGATTCCCAGGATCTGAATACAATCCCCAGGTCAACTCTGAGATGAAAGTGAAGAAAAAGACTTTGGGAACAAAAAGAGCTGACAGCAATGTTGCTATGATCCCAACCCTAGACAAGATCTATTCCTCTATTGTTCTTTTCCTCCTGAATTCCAATTTAACTGAGGGAATGTTTTTTGTTTTTCGTTTTACTATTATTATTTTACTTAATTTTGTTTTAAAAAGCAGCAAGCAAATTAAACAGAGCTATCTTAGAGAAAAGAACAGGGTTACAAAAATAGACTTCTACCAAGCCACAGGGCATATTCTGATAAACAGTAAAAGCATCTCCATTTGCCTGCTGCATTGCTTGCTTGTTGAAAATCCTCTCTTTTTATGAATTTCTTCATAAGCTGATCCCAGCTTATTCCAGCCTCCCTCAACTTGGTGCCCTCCAGGTCTTGCTAGGGTTGATAGGAGTAGTGGACACCATTTGGAGAAGGATGCTTCATCCATTTTTCTATTAGAAAAATTAATTGATTAAAAAAATCAATTCATGAACCAATAGATGCCCAGCATTTTCCTCCCAATACCTTGCCCAGACACTATTCCAGATATCAATACATTCATGACCAAGGGTTCCAAAGTGCTTGGTAAATCTTTCCCAGATACACCTAGCAGCATTCTTGGTTACAAAATACTGAAGTCTGGAATCCCAGCCCCATATGTCTGCTTCTAACAGTACATTTTCCTTATATGCAAGTAGAATCAGGAAGTATGGGGACCTAAAATGCAGATATGGCATTCAAATGGAAGCTTCCTCCATTTTATTTGCAAACCGATCACTCAGCGTTCAACCAGGCAACCAACCTCTTCAAAGAGAAGAGACAGAAAGGAACAGGAAACTGCCTTGATAGAGTATTTCCAATTAGCAAAGCTGAGTGGAAAAGTCAGGGGAACCTTAAATCAAAAAGTATACAGAGAATGGAAAATATTTAAGGAATATATAAGACTATATTGTAAAAATGAGACCATCCTAGCAGAATTGAATGATATTTATGTATAATAAATAAATAGAATAAACATCTTAGAAGTATATATGAAAAAAGAAATAAACTGCGTGATAAAATCAAGACAATAGAAAAAGCATAATGAGAAGGATTGGAAGCTTTTCACAGAAGACTTTATTGGATAAGATATGATGTTGTATAAATATCTGGTATTTTAAATTGTTATTTTTTTCTTCTTGTTACTTTTAAACTTTTTGTATTTTTGGATGTGCAGAATTTTTCTCTTTTCTTTTTTCTTCTTTTCTTTTCATGTGCTTAAGTTTGTAGTATTTACCTTTATTCTAAGATTGTATTTTAAACCAATAAAGATGTATTTTTTTAAAAAAAGGAAACTGCCCTTGCTTCCTCTCTCTCCAAAGACCTAGTTGACCTTTGACCTAGTTGAGCCTTCTCTAGAAAATAACAGCTCTGTGGTCCTTAACTCCTTCATTTACCAACTCTCATAGACCTGCATTGTTCGGTTTGACTGCAAAATCTCCCACGTTGATAGTGTTTCAAATACAGTGCATTCAAACATAGCATTTTATGCATATTATATCTTTAGCAGACCCACCCAAAACCTTTGAGCATCTGTGAATCCTGTTGTTGTTGTTTAGTCGTGTCCGACTCTTCGTGACCCCATGGACCAGAGCACGCCAGGCACTCCTGTCTTCCACTGCCTCCCGCAGTTTGGTTAAACTCATGCTGGTAGCTTCGAGAACACTGTCCAACCATCTCGTCCTCTGTCGTCCCCTTCTCCTTGTGCCCTCCATCTTTCCCAACATCAGGGTTTTTTCCAGGGAGTTTCTCTTCTTATGAGGTGGCCAAAGTATTGGAGCCTCAGCTTCAGGATCTGTCCTTCCAGTGAGCACTCAGGGCTGATTTCCTTAAGAATGGATAGGCTTGATCTTCTTGCAGTCCATGGGGCTCTCAAGAGTCTCCTCCAGCACCGTAATTCAAAAGCATCAATTATTCAGCGATCAGCCTTCTTTATGGTCCAGCTCTCACTTCCATACATCACAACTGGGAAAACCATAGCTTTGACAAAGACAAAGACATCAGGTGAATCCTGTTAGTCTCATACAAAGCCCTCTTACATGGATAGGAATCGCGGGAGCCTTGGATTTCTTCAAAAGGAGATTTGAAAAATTCACACTTGTGAATAAGTCTATCAATGGTTATTAGCCCTGGCAGATGGATGTAACTGGGTTCACAGGCATCATTCCTTGAGAGACGGGGAAGAAAACTCCAGGTGCTTAGAGATGTTGTGACAACATCCCTCAGTAAAGATGGGAGTGATGTGATGTGACAGGGTTTTGAGATGGATTCAAAACTTCTGACTCTTCCTGTCAGAACACTTAAGAGGTCTGTTATTATCTCTCTGTGGTGATGTTTCTTAATAACCAGCAGCAAGGCATTGCAATTATGTGGAAGAAGAGCCTGTGACCACATGGATGAGGCATTTTGGGAACAAACCGAGAACATTTATTTATACTTGATGAGGTTCATAGCTTAACAGGTACTCCAATAAGGCAGAACACTTTGTTTTGATTTTAAAAAATAATTTTTTATTAAAGATTTCTTAGTTTACAAAAATACGTGCATTGTCTCTTCTTTCAAGTTGTGTTTCCTACAGATCAGTTTCATTTGTTGTGAGACATTAGTTTTGCATACAGTGTGTTAGGTTAGGAAGAAAAGAGGGAGGGGAAATGGTGAGTGGTACCTCAGGTTAAGTACTTAATTCGTTCTTGAGGTCTGTTCTTAACCTGAAACTGTTTTTAACCTGAAGCACCACTTTAGCTAATGGGGTGTCCTGCTGCCGCTGCGCCGCCGCCACACCAATTCTGTTCTCATCCTAAAGCAAAGTTCTTAACCCGAGGTAAAATTTCTGGGTTAGCGGAGTCTGTAACCTGAAGCGTATGTAACCTGAAGCATATGTAACCTGAGGTACCACTGTATTCTACTTATTGTATGTGTGGGGTTTTGTGTCAGTGTTACTTGTGTGGGTTCTCTTACTATTCGCTTGTTGTATTTCCTTGGTTGTGAGAGAGGCTGGGGTGGGCCTAGGGTGTGGCTGGTTGTCTTTGGTTGGTTGTAGTGAGATTTGTTTTTGGGTGTGAGTGGGGTGTGTGTGTTTGTTTCAGTCAGGTTAGCCAGATTGATTCGTATGCTGTTGGTGGATTATTCTTGTTGTCGTGTTGGGCTGTGTACAGTGGTACCTTGAGTTACAGACTCTTCAGGTTACAGATGCTTCGGGTTACAAACTCCGCTAACCAGGAAGTAGTTGTTCCAGGTTGAGAACTTTGCTCCAGGATGAGAATGGAAATCATGCGCTGGTGTCGCGGCAGCAGTGGGAGGCCCCGTTAGCAAAAGCACGCCTCAGGTTAAGAATGGTTTCAGGTTAAGAAGGGACCTCCGGAACGAATTAAATTCTTAACCCGAGGTACCACTGTATGTGATAAAGGGGAACTATACTGGGGTGAAGGCGTCTTCTTCTATTTGTCCCCATGTCAGTTTCAGTTTATTAGTTAGTTTTTCTAATAGGGCTGTTTCTCATACTATTTGATACCATTGGTCCATGCCAGGCTTCCTCAACCTTGGCCCTCCAGATGTTTTTGGCCTACAACTCCCATGATCCCTAGCTAGCAGGACCAGTGGTCAGGGATGATGGGAACTGTAATCTCAAAACATCTGGAGGGCTGAGGTTGAGGAAGCCTGGTCCATGCTTACTCCTGACAGGTCTCTCCAATGTCTGGCTGTGATTCTTTTAGATAATAATCCCCACTCACATCAAAAAGAGCTCATAACCCACCTACTCATGGCAGAACACTTTGTTATGAACACACACTCTTCACAAAAATAAGCCAAAAACTTTATTGAAATTCTCATTTTAAACCTGTCTTTAAATAGACTGATTCCTTCTAGAATGGCTATTGGTCTTACACTTTCAGCGCCTTCTAGAATTTTTACTTTCCCCTAAGAAAAACAATCTGGGTTGCCCTGCCTAGCTAGACCATAATTCAGCTCTAACCAGGCTCTAAATGGATCTCTAACTAGGCACTGTCCATGCCCTAACTAACACTGACAGACAAGCCCTATCTGACAGTTAGTCTGTCTAATTCTAACATTCAACTCTCCACTCTCTCTCCTGATTGGTTTCTGGGTCACCTGGAGGCTAACCCATGATTTGTCCATCACAGATGCACTTTATTGTAGGCCCAATGCATTTTTCAAAAAAACCTTCTTTTCAAGGGAATGTGTTTAGAAACAACCCGCACTTTCAAGGTATAATGCAATAATTCTTGTTTATCTGGGGGTCAAATCAAATGAGATGTTAAATGCATTTTTTTTAAAAAAAAAAAAACCTTTTAAAAAACCCATAAATTGCAGCCACTATTGGGAGGAAAACTCATATTATTCCTAGTTCAATTAGGAACTACAGAGGAGCAATTTTCATCTGGGGGAGGAAAAGGTTAAACCCTCCCTCCCTGTCTGCTGTGATCTCCCTCTAGACACAAAGTGGCTGCTGTTTGCACTTCTAAAAAACACATGCACAAGGATCACAGGGGATAATTCACTCAACACATTTCTTTCAGATCACTGTAATTGCCCTTGTTCATCAGTTTTATATTACATTTACACCCCATCTTTTCTGCAAGGAGCCCAGTTCGTTTCTGAGCACAATTCAAAGTGTTGGTGCTGACCTTTAAAGCCCTAAGCGGCCTCGGTCCAGTATACCTGAAGGAGCTTCTCCACCCCCATCGTTCAGCCCGGACACTGAGATCCAGTGCCAAGGGTCTTCTGGCAGTTCCCTCGCTGCAAGAAGTGAGGTTACAGGGAACCAGGCAGAGGGCCTTCTTGGTAGTGGCTCCTGCCCTGTGGAATGCCCTCCCAGCAGTTGTCAAGGCAATAAACAACTATTATACTTTTAAAAGACAACTGAAGGCGGCCCAGTTTAGGGAAGCTTTTAATGTCTGTTGCTGTATTGTTTTTAATATTCGGTTGGAAGCCGCCCAGAGTGGCTGGGGAAACCCAGCCAGATGGGCAGGGTATAAATAATAAATGATTAAATATTCTTATTATGGTGGCATACACACTTCTCCTCTCTATTTTATCCTCACAGGAATCCTGAAGGTTTGGCTGAGAAATAGTGACTGGCCCAAGGTAACCTGGTAGGCTTCAAGACTGTCGGACTTGCTTTCGACCAAGCTACTTCTCTGGTCGAGTCCTCCGACGGTGATTAACGACCTGAGCCTTTGATGAGGCTCCAGGCACGTTCCCTCATTACACAGAGTATACAGCAGCAGCTGAAGACGAAAAACGTATGAGCTACATTGCTACATTTTATTTCTAACTATGCAGGACAGAAAAGAAAATACATCTGCTCTCTGTGAAAGCAGAGAACCAACTGGAACAAAGAAAACAGGAAACCAGTAATATCAACATCCATCTCCCGTGAGACTTCCAACAGTCTGGAATGTAAACAGAGTCTTGTGACTCCAAGCACTGCACAGTGGCAATAAACAGAAACCTAACAAAGACCAACCCTGGTCTCCCGATTCCTAGCCCAGTACAGTGGTACCTCGGGTTACGAACTTAATTCGTTCCGGAAGTCTGTTCTTAACCCGAAGCATTCTTAATCCGAGGCATGCATTCCTTACATAGGCCTCCCGCGGCCCTGGAAGCGGATTGTGTTCGTATCCTGGGGCAAAGTTCGCAACCCAGGACACCTACTTCCGGGTTTGTGGAGTTCATAAACCGAAGCGTTCGTAAGCAGGACTGTTCGCAACCCGAGGTACCACTGTACTCTAACAGCTTTAGCACACTGGAGAATCCCATTCTTGGCTCACTGCACTCCCTGGGCTTACCAACTTTGCTATTGCCTATATGCCATAAACTTTGAAAAGAGTTTCTGGATTTTCTCACATGCTGTAATTTGTTCCCCCGCCATAAAAGTTGAAAGAATTTGATGTCTTTTTATCTTCATCTTTTATTGATATTGATTTCTTCCTAAATTTACTTATTTTGAAAGCTAGGCTGGGCTAAGCTGGACCGACATTCTGGTCAACCCTGCTTAAATTGTTTATCATTTATACTTTGCTGGATCCCACTTTCAATTAAAGTACGCTGAATTAACATTCAGATGCTACTTTGCTTGGCGGATCCCAGAAGCCTTGTCCTGAGGGGTTGTGTCCATCATAAAGAAATATATTCCTGCCACTCACTAGTCAAAACTGTGAGCGTTTTATTCTTCTTTCAATTAATCAAACAGTTCCAGCTGGGAAACCGGGAGCAAAATCTTTAAAGCAGATCTGGTTTATTGGAGCAGATTGTGTTCCGAGCTGTTGTTCAATGAAAGCAGCCAGATTTCCCTTTTATGCAGATTTTTTTTTGTGAGTGTTGAAAAATAAAATAAAATGCTAGTTCGGTGCCTACTCACATTTATCTTCTACCACAAACATTTTTCATTCTGAACCCTAACGACAAAATGTTATATAGCAAAGAACCGTCTTACCCATAGTCTGAATAATGGCCCCTTGGCTTATTAATAAAAGATAATGAGGTAGATATTTCTAATAGGATAGCTTTTTTTAAGAACAATTTAAGCAAACAGGAGCTTTTCATCTTGCAGCTAATGTTCATTCAGACTTTCAAGTCTTTTGAGTCATGGGATATCTCCACATAGCTGCTATTGTCCAGGTGGGATCCAGTCACATACTTTCAAATTCAGGTTGCATTTTGATGGGAGATATCCTGCTTCCTGTGGTCACAGTAGCCAACCAGATGCCTGTGGGAAACAGGATTTGAGCACAAAGAACACTCATCCAGAGAGGCAGTGTGGTGTAGTGGTTAAGAGCAGTGGACTCGTAATCTGGTGAACTGGGTTCGCTTCCCCGCTCCTCCACATGCAGCTGCTGGGTGACCTTGGGCCAGTCACACTTCTCTGAAATCTCTCAGCCCCACTCACCTCACAGAGTGTTTGTTGTAGGGGAGTTATATTGGACAAACAGGCCAAACCTTACGCCAAAGAATAAATGGACATAAATCTGACATCAAGAATCACAAAACAGAGAAACCAGTAGGAGAACACTTCAATCTCCCAGGACATTCTATACAAGATCTCAAAGTAGCTGTTTTACTACAAAGGAATTTCAGAAATAGACTGGAAAGAGAAGCTGCTGAATTGCAACTCATTACCAAACTTAAAACCATGGAGAGACCTGGTTTGAACAAAGACATTGGATTCTTATCCCATTATACATGACTAAGCCATTTCTCACCTTCTCACCCCTTGCCTTTTCCTGTAAGACCTATTACAGTCGTTAAGAGTCGTCAGCAGGCTCATCTCAGCTATCTGCCAATCTCCCATTCCCACCACCCTTCTGAGTAATACCCCTCCCCACCTTCTCACTATATAGAAGGATCTGGCAACTTCTGTTTCAGTGTATCTGAAGAAGTGTGCTTGCACACTAAAGCTCATACCAAGAACTAACTTAGTTGGTCTTAAAGGTGCTACTGGAAGGATTTTTTTTATTTTGTTGTAGGGGAGGAAGGGAAAGGAGATTTTTAGCCGCTTTGAGACTCCTTTGGGTAGTGATAAAGCGGGATATCAAATCCAAACTCTTCTTCTTCATCATCATCATCCCGGCTGCAGCTTCCAGCAACTGGCATTCAGAATTGTTCGTTTGTTCCTTCCTTCCTTCCTTCCTTCCTTCCTTCCTTCCTTCCTTCCTTCTACCCCACCCATCTGGCCGGGCCTCCCCAGCCACTCTGGGCAGCTCCCAACAGAATATTAAAAACATGATAAAACATCAAACATTAAAAACTTCCCTCAACATGGCTGCCTCCAGGTGTCTTCTAAAAGTCAGATTGTTGTTTATCTCCTTGACATCTGATGGGAGGGCGTTCCACAGGGTGGGCCCTGTTAGCATAGTTCCGTTCCACCTTAAAAAGGGAACAGGCTGTTGTGTATCACTTGCCTGTTCACTTCCAGCTTCCCTCTAGGAACTTCCGTTTTGTATATAGCTTTTGTTCTGTCTGTTTTCCTGGACACGGAGGCAAGCAGTCATGTTTACCTTTGTTCTGATCTACATTGAATAGAGCTGTAAATATGCTCTCCTGTCTGCAACTTTCGTTGTGGAGACTGCACGATTCTTGGAATGTCTCTGAGGCTCTTGTCGCTAATTGACTGATGCTGTTCCACGGGAAACCGGTGATCGTCCGGAGACAACTGGTGGCCTGCCTGATGCCTCCGTCTCCCTGGCAGTATCCCAACAGGCCCCACTACCGAGAAGGCCCTCTGCCTGGTTCCCTGTAACCTCACTTCTCGCAATGAGGGAACCTCCAGAATACCCGCGGAGTTGGACCTCAGTGTCCAGGCAGAATGATGGGGGTGGAGACGCTCCTTCAGGTATACTGCCTGAGGGTATAGCTCAGTGGTAGAGCATTTGACTGCAAAAGCATTACTGCCTCCAACCGTGGAGACAGAGCATAGCCATCATAATTGTAGCCATTGACAAATGGAACTATGTGTCTGCATCTCAGGAGCAGCTTCAGAGGAAGTTGGGGGCTCGCAGCGCGATTAGACATGGGCACGGCACTTGCTACGTGGCTCAGCTTGGGGCTTTTGCTCCTGGCGCTGCTTTTACCCACTCAGACGAGTGGCGGTAATGGAACAACTCTATCGGCTGCAAACAACAATTCAAGTCCAACGTCCGCACCACTTAGCACACTGAACAATACCACCACCAAGGAACATGGAAGCTCTCTTCAATCAACTACTGGCCTCTTCATTCTCACAATCTCTCTTAAGAAATCCTGGTTGGGAAACTTCCACCATTCCCTACCCAGTGCCCTGAACCATCTGAGATGGCTAGACCTTCCTATCCCAGCATGAAAAAGAACCACAGAATACCTGCATCAAGTCAGTGCAGTTTGCGCTACAGTTCAGTTACTGGTACCAATTGGACTGAAAGTCTTATAAGAGCACCTGATGATCCATTTCCCCTGAAAATCAACCCTATGACCATTCAAGATTTGGAAGGCAGTGGGGTGGGCACCAGTCTTCAACAGCTGGAATTGGAAATAGAAGACAAAGAAGTACAACTTGACTGGCTATGGATAATGACTACCATGAAACACATAGGAGAGAGATCATGAAGGTATGCAAAATAAGGATTCTTTAATTTGAATAAAAATGAAGCTTCGAAAACTACTAGAAAATACAAATGGCGCTGGTTCAGTTAACTCAGTTTCGTATACAGTGGTACTTCGGGTTACAGATGCTTCAGGTTAGAGATGCTTCAGGTTACAGACTCTTCTAACCCAGAAATAGTTCCTCGGGTTAAGAACTTTGCTTCAGGATAAGAACAGAAATCGTGTGGCAGCAGCGCAGCAGCAGCGGGAGGCCCCATCAGCTAAAGTGGTGCTTCAGGTTAAGAACAGTTTTAGGTTAAGAACAGACCTCCGGAACGAATTAAGTACGTAACCAGAGGTACTACTGTGTAAGGATGTATCCAGCAGAACAGAGTAGTAGCCATTGATAGGCTTCTTCTCCATGAATTTCTCCAATTGGCTTTTAAAGCCATCCAGGGTTGGTGGCCAACACTGCCTTAACTGTGTGAAGAACTACTTTCTTTTATCTGTCCCGAATCTTCCAGCATTAGAGGACCACGAGTTCTAGTGTGAGAACACTCACTTTGACGCAACACCATCTAACCATACAGTTCGCTAAATAGCCAACGCCATCTAATTACCCACAAACAGATCGGGATGAATGCTCAATAATCAGGTCATCTGGAAATGCTCTTGGGATACATACAACCTACAGGTTGTGTCCCTTGCTTCGGCTAATTAGTCAGAACATCATAGGGTGGAATAGGCCAACTGGTTTTATGCGCAGATGTTCCCCACCCCCAATTAATGCAGCTGTCTCGTTCTGCAGATGCTTTTGAAGACATCACCTGTAGTGTCTGCAAAAGACCAAGAGAGCATTTTTCAGGGCGGCCAGGTATGAATCCCAAGGTGGAAAAAGACAGGCGATCAAGTAGATATGTGTTTTGAAGAAACCCTTTATTGAGGAGAAATGTTAGTGTTTCTTAATAAAAAGTGCTCAGGAAAGGTTTTCTGCCACCATTCATCTCCCGGTGACATGCTTCTGCACAACCTCAAATGCTATTTTTTGTAGCATGTCCACCTTGTCTTCATAAGTCACACTAACAATACCTCCTCTTCTAGACTGTGTCACTTGTGAATGCTGCTGCAATATGGGGGTGGCAACGCTATCAGATTGACTGTACATCGATGTAGCTTTGTCATTCAGTAGTAAGAGATGCAAAACATAACCGAAGCACCCTCTGTGAAAAATGACCTTGGGGTAAGCAATCTGCATCTGGCAAGATTGGCAGCCTGGTGGAAGGGGGGGGGGGAAGGATTGTGATAAGATAAACATATTAGATAAGGAAGGATTAAGTTGAGCCCAGTTGCCCATCAACTTCAAGGTCACCTTGACATTGCCCAAGATCCGTTAATGGTCCAATCCACAAATCTGAATAAGGACTGAGCACTGTACCTCATCACATTCAACTCGTCCTTCGTGCCACGCCATCTGCTTGTTGATGACATTTGTATCCTCTCCTGCTACCTCTGGTGCACTTAAGTCTTAAAAAAAATACGAAGTGGGGACCCTTGAAAAAATCACAGGCGGGTGAAGCCTGTGACCGTGGGACTCGGCGGGCACCTTTTGCGCCCCCCCCCCAATCTGCAAAGGAGCCCAATTACGGGCTCCGGAGTGAAGCGGGGATGCGGCACGGTGCTGAGAGTCAACTGCTTCTTCTGTGGAGCGAAGCCGCACAGCCGTTACCGGAGAGCGCTACCTTTTTCCTGTGACAATTTGGCTACAAAAACAACTACCCGTGAGTAGGTTAATTTCGGAAATAAAGGAGAACAAACACGTAATTTGATACCGAAGCGGGGAGGCATAAACAGGAAGTCTGCCTTCCGTTCTTTGTAAATAGAGTAAAGCAACGAACGTGTAAGCTAAAACCTTGAAAGACGTTCGAAAAGGACTACAATTCTAACATCAAAACAAGTGATTTCCCCCTTGGCTGCAGGAGAGGAGGGGGGAAAGGTGTGAACTGTATTTTCCTGCAAAAAGAGAGGAAAGGAAGCTAAAATCCACCACTTAAAACCTGGGAACGGGATGCCAATGAACAATAAGAATGCCGTACTGTGAAATGCGCTGTTGGTGAATAGAGTACTTTTTGACAGCTAACTCTGCAAGTGAGATAAAGCTTTCACTGCTAGGCCGTATTGCTGCAATAAAAATGAATGTATTGCCTAGAATGTTATTTTTGTTTCAAACATTGCAAATTTTGGATAAAATGGATTGCTTCAAGAAGTGGCAGAGAGATATTTCTAGATTTGTCTGGCAGGGCAAGAAGCCTAGAATAAAATTTAAAATACTAACGGATGCAAAGGAAAGAGGCGGATTTGCCCTGCCAGACCTTAAACTTTATTATGAATCAGCAGCTTTTTGCTGGCTGAAAGAATGGCTGCTTCTTGAAAACACAGACATTTTGGATTTAGAAGGCTTTAATAATGTATTTGGATGGCATGCATATCTGTGGTATGATAAGGTCAAAGCACATAAAGCATTTAAAAATCATATTGTCAGGAAAGCATTGTTTAATGTCTGGATAAGATACAAGGACCTTGTAATATAAAACCCCAAGGTGGTTGTCACCGATGGAAGCGAAGGCTCAGAAAAAGCTCAATATGGAGGCCAAATGGCCGAAATATTGGGAAATTTTGGAACAAGAGGGAGACAGATTGAAATTGCAGAGTTTTGAAAAACTAAAAAATAAAGTGCGAGATTGGCTTCATTACTATCAGATAATGGAGGCATATAATTTGGACAAGAAAATTGGCTTCCAGGTGGAAAAATCAAAATTGGAAACAGAACTGTTAGAACCCAAAACCAAGATTTTGTCAAAGATGTATAACTTGCTGTTGAAATGGAATACTCAGGATGAAACGGTGAAATCTGCTATGATTAAATGGGCACAAGATGTTGGACATAACATAATGATGGCTGACTGGGAACAGTTATGGACCACAGGTATGAAGTTTACAGCATGTAATGCCTTAAGAGAGAATATTATGAAAATGATATACAGGTGGTACATGACACCAGTCAAGCTTGCAAAAATCTATCATTTGCCCGATAATAAATGTTGGAAATGTAAAGAAACTGAAGGCACATTCTTTCACCTTTGGTGGACGTGTCCAAGGATTAAGGCTTTCTGGGAGATGATTTATAATGAAATGAAAAAGGTATTTAAATATACCTTTCTGAAGAAACCAGAGGCCTTTCTCCTGGGCATGGTTAGCCAATTGGTGTCAAAGAAGGATAGAACTTTCTTTATGTATGCTACAACAGCAGCAAGAATACTTATTGCAAAGTATTGGAAGACACAAGATCTACCCACCCTGGAAGAATGGCAGATGAAGGTGATGGACTATATGGAACTGGCGGAAACGACTGGCAGAATCCGAGACCAGGGAGAAGAGTTGGTGGAAGAAGATTGGAAGAAATTTAAAGACTATTTACAGAAATACTGTAAAATTAATGAATGTTAGAATGATGTCAGAATGAAGTTAAGTGGTTTTAGCAGCAATGTTACAAAGGAGTATGTAAAAATGGATTGTTAACAGGTGAGAATTCAAAGTTACAATATATTAAGTTAAAGGATTAGGATAAAAACAAAGAGGGAAAGGATTTGCTGAATTAGCTAATTGAATTGGAATACAAAAAAGGGAGGTGTGAGGAGGTCAGGGAAACAAGTAAATGAAAGAAGTGTTTTTACTTTTCTGTATTTTGTATTTTTTCTTTTCTTTTCTTTTTCTCTTTTTTCTCTTTTTATAACTTTTTTTTAAACTTTAATAAATATCATTTTTTTAAAAAAAGTCTTAAAAAAATATATATCACCAGGCTTTTAGACATCTTCCATGCTACAGTGTGTGTGGGCGGCAACATTGTCATCAGACACATTTGCATTGGTAAATTAGCCCAAAGGTAAGCCTCTGCACTGTGGGACACGGGTGGCGCTGTGGGTTAAATCACAGAGCCTAGGACTTGCCAATCCGAAGGTCGGCGGTTCGAATTCCCGCGACGGGGTGAGCTTCCGTTGCTCGGTCCCTGCTCCTGCCAACCTAGCAGTTCGAAAGCACGTCAAAGTGCAAGTAGATAAATAGGTACCGCTCTGGCAGAAAGGTAAACGGCGTTTCCGTGCACTGCTCTGGTTTGCCAGAAGCGGCTTAGTCATGCTGGCCACATGACCCAGAAGCTGTACACCAGCTCCCTCGGCCAATAAAGCAAGATGAGCGCCGCAACCCCAGAGTCAGTCACGACTGGACCTTTACCTTTACCTTAAGCCTCTGCACTAGGTTGTTGTTTTTTTAAAAGGTTACTGACACTTGGATGGTTAAGTCCAATCAAAGTCGACTATGGGGTGCGGCGCTCATCTTGCTTTCAGGTCGAGGGAGCCAGCGTTTGTCCACAGACAGCTTTTCCAGGTCATGTGGCCAGCATGACTAAACCGCTTCTGGCACAACGGAACACCGTGACGGAAACCAAAGCACACAGAAACGCCTTTTACCTTCCCACCGCAGCAGTACCTATTAATCTATTTGCACTGGCGTGCTTTCAAACTGCTTAGTTGGCAGGAGCTGGGACAGAGCTTACCCCCTTGCACAGATTTGAACCGATGACCTTCTGATCAGCAAGCCCAAGAGGCTCAGTGGTTTAGACCACAGCGCCACCCACTCCCAGCCTCTGCACTAAAGGAACCATGGCCCAATATGCCTGCAATGACTCTCCTCTTTGTTTCACATGTAACACATGTTTATTTCATGTGTTATCCCTCTGCCATCCTGGACAAACAATACAACAATGTACCGTACAGACTCTGCATATGTGGGCAGAAGACATATTGCACTATTTACTATATTGCCCACCATACACTGGACCCAGGAGGTGATTTCTCACCTTACCATTCATACAGGAAAGATGTCCTTTCCCAGCAGAGAAGATCCTGTGGCTTCTTAGCTATGTAAATTTTTCAGTGACTCACAAAGTTGCCCTTTTTGCTCCAGTGGTCAAAAAGATCAGAAATAAGACCCTGGACAATATAGGGTTGAACTGTAAGGGAGATGAAGATCTAAATGGAGACTTATTTGGATTGAAGCTATTGTGGTTATTTCCTGTGTTATCTGGGCATGTTTGGTGGGAATGTTTGAGAGTGAGGGTTGTATGTGGAAGTTTGCTGAGGATAACCTTGGGAAATGTTACTGAGGCAAATGTGGCTGCCTTTGTTTATTTGCTAATTATGTTTTATATGAGGAATGTTTATTGTGCTTTTGCATTTGATTTGAATTTGTAATGTTGTGAGGGGTATGTTTGAGATAAAATTTTGTTTTGCTATAATTTATCCAGCTTTACAACTGGATCTTTATTGCATTTTGCATTTATATTTATGTTGTATTTTGATATTCTGTAATGTACTATTTGATGTTTTGAGATTATTATATTTAATATAAAGCAGGATAGAAATATTTTCAATCAGTCAATCACTGGTGTAAACATTATCTCAGAGGAAACTCTAGCAGTTTATTCCAAACAGAGTGTACACCACTCTGAAGACCCTGTGCTCTGAAGGAGTGATTGTCCTTCTACCATATGTGGTGGACATGTCCAGAGATCAGAAAGTTCTGGGACATGATCCATGAAGAAATAAAAAAGTTACTAAGAACTTCACATAGCAAAAGACTAGAAACATACCTTTTGGGAATACAGTGATACCTCGGGTTACATACGCTTCAGGTTACAGACTCCGCTAACCCAGAAATAGTACCTCGGGTTAAGAACTTTGCTTCAGGGTGAGAACAGGAATCGTGCTCTGGTGGAGCAGCGGCAGCAGGAGGCCCCATTAGCTAAAGTGGTGCTTCAGGTTAAGAACAGTTTCAGGTTAAGAACAGACCTCCAGAATGAATTAAGTTCTTAACCTGAGGTACCACTGTACTTGTTTTACAGTGGCAACAGCTGCAACTCTTTTTATAGTGATGTTTATTATTTAGAAAGACAAGGTTCTAATGTGAAATGTGTTGTGAAAGTGATGGAAGTCTATTAATATTATTTTGTAAAATAGTGTTTATTGTATTGAAATATTATATTTTCTTTATTCTTTTCTTGTCTACTTTTCTTTGCATTATTTTTCTTTACCCGCCCTTTATATTATTCTTTATGTCTGGTTTGGTATTGATGTATTTACTTTGCAATTTTTTTAAAAAAAAAGCTGTGTCTGCCTGGATGCTAGAAGCAGTTTTCAAATGTAGTTTTGAATTTAAAAAGTGGGATGCAGCTACAGTTGTTAGACATCAAGTGCCTGCATACAGTGGTATCGAAATGACCCCCTTCTCTCATCAGTCCAAAATGCCCCCCTTCAAAAAACTGTAATGACACAAGGAGCTTATATGTATCACACTACAGTGGTACCTCGGGTTAAGTACTTAATTCGTTCCGGGGGTCCGTACTTAACCTGAAACTGTTCTTAACCTGAAGCGCCACTTTAGCTAATGGGGCCTCCTGCTGCTGCCGCGCCACCGGAGCACGATTTCTGTTCTCAATCTGAAGCAAAGTTCTTAACCTGAAGCACTATTCCTGGATTAGCGGAGTATGTAACCTGAAGCATATGTAACCTGAAGCGTATGTAACCTGAAGCGTATGTAACCTGAAGGGGATGTCACCTGAGGTACCACTGTATTTGTTCAGCTAGCCTTGTATTGTTTTTGCTGGTTATCCAAGTTCTTAGGCAGAAGTCCACCTAATCCTTTTTAGCTGGAGGTGCTAGGGACTGAATGTGCATTAAGAGCAGGAGTTCTAGACTCTAGACAGTGGGTGACATTTATGATATCCTTCCTTACATAATGCAGACTTACACACAATGAAAAGGCATGGCTAATCATAGAATTGTTTGAGTCCAGAATCGTCCAGTCCAATCCCTTGCCATGCAGGATTGCCCAACGTGGGGCTTGAAGCCACGGCCCTGAGATTAAGAGTCTCATGTTTTACCAGCTGAGCTATCACTCTTGAAGACTTTTTCTCTGATGTGCTATTTTTGTTGTTGCAGGTTATATGTGCTAGTTTTCTTCTTGCAGTTTGCACTTTTGTGTGACTATAAAAAATTATAGGGAAGCACAGAGGAATTTCCTCAAGAATGGATAGGTTTGATCTTAGGTTTGACCTTATGGTGCTGGAGGAGACTCTTGAGAGTCCCATGGACTGCAAGAAGATCAAACCGATCCATTCTGAAGGAAATCAGCCCTGAGTGCTCACTGGAAGGACAGATCGTGAAGCTGAGGCTCCAATACTTTGGCCACCTCATGAGAAGAGAAGACTCCCTGGAAAAGACCCTGATGTTGGGAAAGATGGAGTGCACAAGGAGAAGGGGACAGCAGAGGACAAGATGGTTGGACAGTGTTCTCGAAGCTATGAACATGAGTTTGACCAAACTGCGGGAGGCAGTGGAAGACAGGAGTGCCTGGCGTGCTCTGGTCCATGGGGTCATGAAGAGTCGGACACGACTAAATGACTAAACAACAACAACAACAACAGAGGAAAGTGGTGCAGTTCACTCTGTCATCTCAGAACTCTACTATCTCATTCATTTGCATGTATAGATCTGATGTGAGTGGTGTTATATTGTTGCCTTAACTCTTGCTCATGTTTATCAGACCTGTGAAATACTTGGCTTCTGGCATCACCCAATGCTCTCAATGACAGCATCTTTCCTGAGGTTTTTCCCTTCTCCCTCTCGTTGTCTTCAAGCTGCAGTGTCACAGAAAACATCAAGTATTTCTTAGAAACAGCTCTCTGAGAGAGGTATTTGACCTCCTTGATTGACCTTGACTTTGACACATACTGTAGCGAAACAATGACCGGTGGGGAAACTGAGCCTCTCACAGAGATTTCTTCTCCCCGCTCCAACAGTTCTGCAGGTTGCTCTCCTTATAGTAATTGCTTCATATAAAAGCTGCATCTTCCTCCGTCAAAAAGAGCTCCGTCAATAAGATCCCTTCCTGTCGAAGAGAGACATTAGGAGAGAAGAATCATCCAAGACACACAGAACCATCTGCCAAAAATAATTATATCACTATTCTGTGTAGCCATATCAGGATGCCGGGAAGTTTGTTGTCATAGCATAGAAGTCACTAAGAGGGCAACTCTGAAAAGAAGGAGGACAGGACATGTTTTCATCAGGCTTCTTGTGAGCTCCGAATCCAAGCTTTGTCGCTTTTGTACTCCTAAATGGGAATGCTGAATGATATCTGAACTTAGAAATCTGAACGATTTTCTTCCATTTCTTACAGACCTCAGTGGCAAAAAAATCCCTCATCCTGTTTATTGTGGATTGGTGTTGCCTGCTGCTCAAGAAGATGCAGCCAATGAGATCCAGGCAATTTGTTTTAGAATGATTTCCAATTTGGGTGGTAAAGGTCTGGTGGCAGCATGGATAGGAATCCTGTCATTGTGATGGTCAGTGTCACAAAGTGATCCTAAGTCAGGGGTCAGCAACCTTTTCCAGCCATGGGCTGGTCTACCGTCCCTTAGATCATGTAGTGGGCCGGATTATATTTTGGGGGGGGGGGGGATGAACAAATTCCTATGCCCCACAAATAACCCAGAGATGCATTTTAAATAATGTAAAAGCTCATGTAAAAGCACGCTGATTCACAGACCGGCTGCGGGCCGGATTGAGAAGGCGATTGGGCCTTAGGTTGCCTACCCCTGTCCTAAGTCATAGGAGCCAACTCCTAGGGGCTGAGGGAGCTTTGGCCCCCACAATAAAAAAACTGAGGGGGTTGGGCCCCCACAAAGTTGATGGGCATTCCCATTTAAATGGTGTGTGCGCACTGCGTCATGTGATCAATTATGAAGGGCGGGGCTTACCTGGGCCCCCACAATATTTTTTCAAGTTGGCACCCCTGTCCTAAGTGGAGGAGGGCAGTGAATTAGCAGGTTACCTTCCCTGCTGGCTTGAACTGGGAGACAGTGGAGAATTTTATCTTGGGGGGTGAAGTCAAACTGTTGGGAGGTTGCAGCACCTGCTGTGGCTGTGGAGACCGATACAGGAGTTGTTTCCTATAATGAAGCATGTTTTTTTTTTTTTTTTTTTTTTTTTTTTGCTTTGGCATGTTTCCATTTTGTAAGGGAAGTAAAACATCAGTGGGTGAGGAATGCTAGGTCCAAGCTGGCGTAGTTCATGAGCCCAGTCAATGAAGGGGCCACTGATGGTCTTGTTCATGAGCCCAGTCAATGAAGGGGCCATTGATGGTTTTGTTCATGAGCCCAGTCAATGAAGGGGACATTGATGGTCTTGTTCATGAGCCCAGTCAATGAAGGGGACATTGATGGTCTTGTTCATGAGCCCAGTCAATGAAGGGGCCACTGATGGTCTTGTTCATGAGCCCAGTCAATGAAGGGGCCACTGATGGTCTTGTTCATGAGCCCAGTCAATGAAGGGGCCATTGATGGTTTTGTTCATGAGCCCAGTCAATGAAGGGGACATTGATGGTTTTGTTCATGAGCCCAGTCAATGAAGGGGACATTGATGGTCTTGTTCATGAGCCCAGTCAATGAAGGGGACATTGATGGTCTTGTTCATGAGCCCAGTCAATGAAGGGGCCACTGATGGTCTTGTTCATGAGCCCAGTCAATGAAGGGGCCACTGATGGTCTTGTTCATGAGCCCAGTCAATGAAGGGGCCACTGATGGTCTTGTTCATGAGCCCAGTCAATGAAGGGGCCACTGATGGTCTTGTTCATGAGCCCAGTCAATGAAGGGGCCATTGATGGTTTTGTTCATGAGCCCAGTCAATGAAGGGGCCATTGATGGTTTTGTTCATGAGCCCAGTCAATGAAGGGGACATTGATGGTTTTGTTCATGAGCCCAGTCAATGAAGGGGCCATTGATGGTTTTGTTCATGAGCCCAGTCAATGAAGGGGACATTGATGGTTTTGTTCATGAGCCCAGTCAATGAAGGGGCCATTGATGGTTTTGTTCATGAGCCCAGTCAATGAAGGGGCCATTGATGGTTTTGTTCATGAGCCCAGTCAATGAAGGGGACATTGATGGTCTTGTTCTCCAATAGGTTTTCTAATTCTCCCCTTAAAGTTGTCCCAAGTTGGTTGCTTTCATTGCAACCTGTGGTTGTGAATTCTCTAGGTTAACTACACACAGTGTTTGAATTCTGCCTGCTTCTGGAGAGTAGACTAGATAGATCTGCAGTAAATGTTTAACATTTTATGAGTCGTCTTTTCAAAACATTTCTACATTGCTCTCAATCCAGAACCTATGAAAACAAGGTCTTTTTCTGTGGATAAGCTCAATATCTCTCCTTGCCTGTTCCATGCCGAGTTTTCTGTGGGTCAAGGATGATAAGGTAATTTTCTTAAAACTCACCTATTAGCATTCTGCTACAGCCGCAGTTTCATAAAATTGTTCCTACCTAAGTGAAAAAGTAATAAAACTGACTTCTATTATTTATTACGAACCTTTATATCTTTCACATTTATTTTTAAAGCCTTCCCCCCCTCCCCCGTTTGCCTTTCCCCATGTTTTTCCTAGGATCTTTTATGATCAGGGCAAGGGCAGGATTCTGGCTCTGCAACTCAACTCACCCCAATTCTGAATTTTAAAGGCAATGGGTTTCTGGTTTTCCTTACGCCTTCTTGGCTGGGACAGAAATACACGCAAGCACGCACACACAAACAGACCTTATTACTATGTGGGTTTCAAATACCAAAATGAACTAATTATGTTTCTCTGTCATTTTCCTTTGATGGCTCGCCCTGAATAGAAAAGAACAGAAGCAACCCAGGATGCAGACAAACAAAACACCCCACCTCTTTTGCTAATAAATTTCTGAATCCATTTGTCACGCAGATCGCAGGAAGCTAGAGAAAAGATGAAACGGGGACACGTTCTAAGGGCAACATGTATCCAGCTTTAGGAAATGGGCCAATGGTGTTCTCACTCTGCCTCATAGTTGCGTTGAGTCCTTTCATCACTTGGCTTCAGAATGTAGAGGCAGCAAACCCCCATAAACAGCTTCTCATGTAAGCAGTTCCCAGCTCCACTATTTCATGTGTAAAGAGGTACGGTAAAGGTAAAGGAACCCCTGACCATTAGGTCCAGTCGTGGTCGACTCTGGGGTTGCGGCGCTCATCTCGCTTTATTGGCCAAGGGAGCCGGCGTACAGCTTCCGGGTCATGTGGCCAGCATGACTAAGCTGCTTCTGGCGAACCAGAGCAGCGCGTGGAAACGCCGTTTACCATCCTGCCGGAGAGGTACCTATTTATCTACTTGCACTTTGACGTGCTTTCGAACTGCTAGGTTGGCAGGAGCAGGGACCGAACAACGGGAGCTCACCCCGTCACAGGGATTCGAACCGCCGACCTTCTGATCGGCAAGTCCTAGGCTCTGTGGTTTAACCCACAGCGCCACCCCTGTAAAGAGGTACCTATTCAGAAAATGATGGAAGCTAAGATACCTATTCAGAAAATGATGGAAGCTATCTTATAAAGGTGTCAGGCACTCCTCTGTGGAAAGGGAATGGACAGGGAATGGACATAGTTCAGGACAGGGCAGCCCAACTTTTTAATCCATGTGGACTGCAAGAGTACTTTGACTGGAAACCTGCAGGCCACACAGTGCTTTGTCATGCAGTAGGCAGGGGGAGTGAGGCTCTGCTCTGACTGTTGGGATACTGCTGGGAAGACGGGGGCATCAGGCAGATCCCCAGCTGGCTCCAGCCACCAGCCACCAGCCGGGCGATCTCCAGGTCACGGAGCAGTATCAATCAGTGACACGAGCCTCAGATACGTTTAGAGACCCGTGCACACTGTGCCAGCAGAGTGTGTAAATCTTCTCACAGCAGAAGAGGCGGACAGAGAAATGTGTAAGCATAATGTACAGCATTTTATTCAGCATAGTTCAGGAACAGAGGAAAACATGTCTGCTTCCCTTCGTCTCCTGCAAAACAGCAGTAACACAAAAGCTATATACAAACGGAAGTTCCCGGCAAGTGCTGGAAGTAAACAGGCATGTGACACACAACAGGCATGCCTTTTAAGGTGGAAAGGAACTATATCCTAACACTGACAGGGTTCCAGAGCCTTCCCACCTCCCTCCCAAAGCTGGGTAAGTGCTAACTAAGATTTGGGAAGGAGGAAGGAGGACTCTAGGACCCTGTCAGAGCCCTCGTGCCTCCTTCCCAAAGCCCAGCACCTTGCTCACCCAGATTTGGGAAGGCAGCAAGACGTCAGGGGTGTGTGTGTCAAATGTTGCCAAGGGTCACCAAAAAAGGCCTCAAGGGCCACATGCAGTTGGCCCTCCCTGGCTTAGGGGCTGTCAAAAAGAATGCCACCCTAGTCCCAAACATCTGAGGTTAGTGAAACTCCTAAGAGGGTCCCCACTGCTACTCTTAACACCCAGGAAGGTCTGTCTTGAATTCTGCAAGAGTCCATTGTTGGTTGGTTTTCAAATGTGTACTTCTGATTCCGTGTCTTTAGCAACACTTTTATGGAACCAAGAAAGAAAGTCGCCAAATCTTGATCAAAAGACAGACACTCATGTACACTAGTGGCCAAAATTGTGGAAACCTTTTGGGGAAAGTGTATTTCCAAGGTTTGATGGCTCATAACACCCGATTGGCTCTCTAAACACTCATGCTCAGTGGCTACATTCAGATGAAGGAACGCTACTACAAATCAACCTAAGCAAGTTGTGCTTCCCTTTTCTGGTTATTTGACTATAACTTTTGATACAATACAGATAATTGAACAAACTTTGTTGCATTACAGTGGTACCTCGGGATGCAAATGGGATCCGTTCCGGAGCCCCGTTCACATCCTGAATAGAACGTAAGACATGACAGCGCATCTGCACATGCGTGGGTCGCGTTTTGCTGCTTCTGAGCATGCACATGACATCATTTTGAGCGTCTGTGCATGCGCGAGCAGCGAAACCCAGAAGTAACGCGCTCCGTTACTTCTGGGTTGCCGTGGAGCGCAACCTGAAAGCGCTCAACCTGAAGCATATTCAACCCAAGGTATGACTGTACATTCTTCATTAAATTAACTTTCCATTGATATATAATTTTATATTATTACTATAAAAAAGTGGTGTTAAGAGCCATCAAACCTCGGAAACACACTTTCCCCAAAAGGTTTCCACAATTTTGGCCACTAATGTTTACCATCTATCCATCCATCCATCCACAAACACAGACATGTTGCTGATACTGCTGGACAGCTCCCCTGCCCTTCAGAACTTGGCCCTCTGACTTGGTATTGACTCTACTGATGCTGCTGGACCACTGCTGTGGGTCAGTGTTTCACTTCCCAGAACTTTCTGGAGGAATAGGGCATTTCCCCATGTCTAGCAACAGTGAACTCAAGGCAAAATCCTGAACGTTCTTGGATTCTACAGTCTCTTTGTAGAGTGGAAAGGAAACTCCAGCGCTGTAGAGATGAACGCTTAAAACAGCACGACTCTTGGGAACCACATAAAGCTATGAGCAGTACTACTCCAAACTTAAGAGCTGTTTCTGTGCAAGATTAACAGAACAAATATACAAAAGCAGGCTGCAAGTGGCCGCATTGCCAAATGCTGGTTGACCTATTTAGGCACACCAATAAAAAGCAAACTCAGTCTTTACTCTAGTAAACTGGGTCCAGCCGGAGCATAGGAGGGACTTGAAGAGGAGATGGAAGCCATGCTTTGCAGAAATAGCAATGTAGTGTGCCAAACAAAGGGTCAGAGTCTTATCTAAATGTTATGACCTGTCATGGGACCTTCTGGTGAAGAGTGGCTAATTAATCTCTTGATAAGAGTTGATCTGCCCCTGCCCACTGCTGGGTCCACTGCTGGAATGCCACTGCAGAGAACTTTCCACCAAGGTAATATGGCCCTCAAGCCAAAAAGGGTTCCTCACCTGGTCTAGGAAGAGCCCTGCTGGATCAGGCTCAAGGAGGCAGAGGGGATGGTGAGTCTTAACCGTTATCAGCGAGATGCTTCTGGAATTCCCACAAGCAACAATTTATTTTGCAACAGAGTTACTGGAAACCAAAGATAGCCATTGGTTGCTCTTAAGAGTGTTCCTGAGCAAGATCTGAATTTGGTAGGCCTAATGATGTAAACCTCTGAGCACCAAGATTATGTTTCCTTTCCGCTCTTTCTTTCTTTTTAAAAGATATACCACCTTTGAGTACGGATGTGCCATCTAGGTCTTGTGACTCATAGCTGCGATTGAAATGTGTGGCATGAATTAATGTATACCTTTTTTTTTACATGCAGAATAAAGAGCAGCTCTGCTGGATCAGACAAAAGATTCATTTATTCCACATTCTGTTCCTAATCGTTACCAGCCATGATGCCCCCAGGAAGTCTACAAAGAAGGCAAGACGGCAACCGTTGTCTCCATTGTTCAGAAACATATGCCTTCTGGACCAGAATTCAGGGGAGGAGGAGACATAGGGAATTGTGGGAAGACCTTCAGTCCCCACAGCTGCCTCATAGGGACCAGATCTAACAGGATGAGTTGCATTGCTCACTAGGCCTGCCTCCTGGGCCTACCGTGTTTTCTTGAATGAAGAGTTAACTTCACTACTGCCATGTGGTTTCTTCCAGACCTGCTCCTGACAGAAAATGAGGTGGAGGAAAATGGAATGGTATATTGTAGAGGAGGGTGTGCCTAACTGTTTGAAGCAGTGAATGGAAGCCCTTCACCGTGCAACACAAACCCTTTGTGATGGCCTGGGATTCGGACTCGGATGCTGAACCTGAGGGATCCCAGCCTGCACAGGATTCCCTGCCTCCAGAACCAGCTGAGCCGGGGCTGGGGCCTGAAGGGTCCTCACCTGTGTTGGATCCTCAGGTGCAGGCATCAGTTGAGTCTGCTCTGGCTCCTGAGGTGATGGAGGACCCATTGCCTGCAGGTGCTCCACTCTCAACCCCGTCAGAGGAAGCTAAGGTTGCCTCTGGGTCCGGTAACCCTCCAGCCTCTCCTGAGCTGCAGAGGCTCAGGGCAGAGAGGCAGAGGGAACTAAGTTCCCCCAGGAGGAGTGCTCGCCTCCAGGCCAGGAGAGACGAGTCACCAGAGGATTGGGGCCGCCCTATGCCTCGGGGCAGATAAAAGCTGGCCGGCCCCAGTCCCAAGTTGCGGGAGCAACATTGTTGGTTGCTAGTTCCTGCCGGAGCCCTGTCCTGCTTTCCTGCCTGAGCTCCTGGCCCGCCCCGGCTCCGTGCTTGCAGGCCTGTTCCTGACTTCACACGACTCCCTGCCCTGCACCCAGCTTCAGCTACTACGGACTGCCTCCACGTTGCACCTTGACCACAGACCGGACTTGGACCTTGCCTCTCGGGTAACCCACAGGACCAGCACACCCTTACTAAGAACGGCTGGTAGGTATTAGCAGACCTACCCAGCATGAATTTGTGTAGGAAGCTTCATGCAATGTTGATTTTGAAGTTTATTCCTTGTAATTATGGGGAAAGGATTGGGACAAAGGAGGTGCTACATTGGAAAGGAAAATCAGCCACATTTGAACAGAGGAATGGCAGGGGGAAGGGGGAATTTAGCCATTGCCCCTCTGACTGATTTCTTACACCAATCCCCCATACTTCCCTGCCAATGGGGAGCTAAACATATGGGATTGTCTCTTTCTTCTTCAAGGAAGGACAGTTACTTGAATCATGGTGACTCAGGCAGCTTCAGAGAGGTTATCTGAGAGACGTTCATATGTAATAATGATCTGGGTTTCAAGTCAGACTAACTAACATGCAGAGCAGCTTGTAGAGGAGGTTTGGTGCAAATTAGTGGGAGAAACAGCGACACATCACCGTGACCCAGTGACATTAATCCAAACTTCGAAGAGCTCAGTTGTTGCATCGGATGCGACCAACCCCCATCTCCCCAATGGGAACTTTCAAACCGCAGCGAGTAGGTGGATTGCTCCCACAGTATGTAACCCTTCCCTTGAAACCAGCTTCTGTTCTAATGGGCTGGAAAGCAGCTTAATGTAATGACAACCTTTAAAAACCGCTAAAAACAGGCAGGTTAAATGCATGGATGAACATATCTTAAGGAAAAGTCAGCAGGGACTGTGTAAAGAAAATTATCACACCCACATCTGATAGAGTTTTTTTTGAAAATGTCAGCAGGCATTTCTATGATTGTGTTGATCATTTGCACAGTGTTGTTACAGATGCTAGCCAGACGTTCTTTGACTCGACAGATTGCTGGTTAATAGTCCCAAGACGTTCTGTTGCTGTTTCTGCACTGGGAGCTAATGGCAAGGAGATGGTCTCATGATAGGTGTGTGTTTGTGTGTGTGTGTGTGTGTGTGTGTGTGTGTGAGAGAGAGAGAGAGAGAGAGAGAGAGAGAGAGAGAGAGAGAGAGAGATAGCTGTCAAGTGTCCCTTATTTGAAGGGACAGTCCCTTATTCCAGCGCTATGTCCCACTGCTGTCCCTTATTGATGGATGTCCCTTAAATGTCCCTTAAATGATGTCCCTTAAATTTCAAAGGAAGAAGCTCCTCTCCCTCCCTCCCTGCTGGCCAGGGAGGCTCCAGCTGTGTTGCTTGGCTGTGTTGCTCACCCAATAAGAAGTCTAAGAACGACTGGGGGGTGGAGCTTGCATGCCTTGTGTGTGGCTAGTTAATGCAAGCTGAGGGGGGTTTTGAATGCTGGACGCCATTTTGTTGCACGTGCTGCTGCAAACTTTGCAGTGCAAAGCCAGGCCGGGGAGCCATCTTAAGTTGAGGCTGCATAGGCCTTGTGGTGCATGTGATTCAGGTTCTATTCAGTTGAACCTCTGATAACAAAGTTGGTTGGACAGTGTTCTCGAAGCTACCCAGCATGAGTTTGACCAGACTTCAGGAGGACAGGAAGACTGGAGTGCCTGGAACAGGTGAGGCTGCAGGTCTCTTATTTTGGCTGCTGGTCCCTTATTTTCAAGGCTGCTGGTCCCTTATTTTCAAATCTGTAAGTTGAGACCTATGGTGTGTGTGTGTGTGTGTGTGTGTGTGTGTGTGTGTATCCTATGGAAATACAAATATAAACATATATGATCTAGTTGAGATTCCTGTATTGCAAGGTGGCCCTCATGATCTCTTCCACCTCTACATTTCAATGATTCTATGACAATTGGTCAACATTTTACTGCCCAAAGTGGACAGCTCATTGTATTTCTTCTGCCCAAATCAAGGTGTAAAGAGCCCATGTCTGGTTTAGTTATTTCAGTACCTGAAGCAGAAATCTCACCAAAGCCTCTCTCCCCTCCCTGGCAGTACAAATAATAATAATTACAGCAATAAATAGCCAAATAACCAATTATAACAATTCCATGACCAAGAATTTGCTGCCTTTTCATTGACATGGATGTTCGAGGCAGAGTGCCTCATGACAGAGACATCATAAATGTTATACAAAACTCCACACACAACATGATGAAAGCGGGCATGTGTTAAACTGATTATTATTGGATGTGTAAACACTGTACAATCATCCATATCCTGAAAAGGGGGCCTTTGAATGAGATAACCCATCAGAGGTTGGGGAAAAGGATAAGACTCCAGCTGAGGGCAGGCAAGTGTGTGTGTTTATGTGATTTGTGTGTTTCTAGTTGGTGTCAGCCCAGATTGGGGGTGCAGCCTTTGGGGCTACCGAGAGATGGATGAGAAACTCAGTTCAATTCACATTTTATTTCATTTTCACTTAAAGGTGAGCCTGTCTAATTTGCACTTTCGAAATGAAATGTGGACCGAAACACAGCCAAACCAATTTTGAAATTCACACTTCTCCAAATTTTGCAACACAGTTCTCCGGCCACGTAACACACGTGAAAATGTGTATTCCAAAGTAAAGTGTGCACAAGCATGCATATATTATTGAAATAACATACCAAATGCAACGTATTTGAGAAAGTTGTTCCTGCAGATATGTGTATTTTAGGCAAAATTGCCTCGAAACGTTGAGTGTATTTAGAATTTTGCGCTAATGGTGGCGAATTTTCAAGGGGACTCTTTTTTAAATAAAAAAAATGCAAAATGCTGTGGAAAAGTGGAGAATTGAACTTACGTCTGGAAAAAGGAAACACTGAGATAAACTGACATTGACTGATTTGCCCATCTCTAGGGCTACCGCAGCTGCTCTCTGGGGGAATCTTCCGCCTTGCAGAAGCTCCTCTTTGCCTCAAGTTCTACACCTGTAATAGCTTTATTTACAAATATACAAGCAAAGACACCTGAAGTCTCCAGCTCTATCTCATTCAAAAGCAAATAAATCTAGTGAAGCCGCCTGGGGAATCTCTCGCTGCTTGGGGAAGTGGGGAGCGTACAACTGTATTTTGAGAAGCTTTTGAAGGTTTCTCTCACTCACGGAAAACACCTTTCGAAAGCTAAGCAGGCGCATTATTAAAAGAAGAAGAACCATTTAACGGAGGTAGGGAAGCTGATGGACCTTCTCCTCCCTAACACTCACCAAACTGGAGGATAATGGGGGTGGAGCGGAAGACTTTAGGAGAGCAGGGGTGCTGCATCCATTTCTCAGTATTTGGTGGCTCTTTTATGAGACGATGTGAAATACCCAAATGCAACGGTCTACTCTCTATTCATGGGACGCGGGTGGCACTGTGGGTTAAACCACAGAGCCTAGGACTTGCCGATCAGAAGGTCGGCGGTTCGAATCCCCGCGACGGGGTGAGCTCCCGTTGCTCGGTCCCTGCTCCTGCCAACCTAGCAGTTCGAAAGCACGTCAAAGTGCAAGTAGATAAATAGGTACCGCTCCGGCGGGAAGGTAAACGGCGTTTCTGTGCGCTGATCTGGTTCGCCAGAAGCGGCTTAGTCATGCTGGCCACATGACCCGGAAGCTGTACGCTGGCTCCCTCGGCCAATAAACTGAGATGAGCGCCGCAACCCCAGAGTCGGCCACGACTGGACCTAATGGTCAGGGGTCCCTTTACCTTACTCTCTATTCAGTCACTCGTCTTTATCAGGCCCAGACATTGTTATTGACAATTAGTCTGTTCAGGAGCACTCTCTTCTCTCTCTCTCTCTCTCTCTCTCTCTCTCTCTCTCACTTTCTTAAAAAGGTTTTTAAGGGTTTGTCAACAAATATATCAAAGATTTTTTATATTAAAAAGGTAGATTGTAGTCACTGTTGCAGGTAGGGTTAGCAATGCTTGCAGTTCACTTTGGGATGGATGGAGGGATCTTCTGTCCTCCTGCATGTGCCTCCTTATGGTGTGTCCCCCCAAAAACATCGGAGCATAAATAGCTACCACCCTGCTCTGTTTCAGTCATGCTTTCTAGAAGCCTTTCCTGGTTTCCCCTGGTTGTTGTTGTTGCTGTTTAGTCGTTTAGTCATGTCCAACCCTTCGTGACCCCTTGGACCAGAGCACGCCAGGCACTTCTGTCTTCCACTGCCTCCCGCAGTTTGGTCAAACTCATGCTGGTAGCTTCGAGAACACTATCCAACCATCTCGTCCTCTGTCGTCCCCTTCTCCTTGTGCCCTCCATTTTTCCCAACATCAGGGTCTTTTCCAGGGAGTCTTCTCTTCTCATGAGGTGTCCAAAGTATTGGAGTCTCAGCTTCAGGATCTGTCCTTCCAGTGAGCACTCAGGGCTGATTTCCTTCAGAATGGAGAGGTTTGATCTTCTTGCAGTCCATGGGACTCTCAAGAGTCTCCTCCAGCACCATAACTCAAAAGCATCAATTCGGCGATCAGCCTTCTTTATGGTCCTGCTCTCACTTCCATACATGACTACTGGGAAAACTGTAGCTTTAAGAATATGGACCTTTGTCGGCAAGGCGATGTCTCTGCTTTTTAAGACGCTGTCTAGGTTTGTCATTGCTTTTCTCCCAAGAAGCAGGCGTCTTCTAATTTCGTGGCTGCTGTCACCATCTGCAGTGATCATGGAGCCCAAGAAAGTAAAATCTCTCACTGCCTCCATTTCTTCCCCTTCTATTTGCCAGGAGGTGATGGGACCAATGGCCATGATCTTCATTTTTTTGATGTTGAGCTTCAGACCATATTTTGCGCTCTCCTCTTTCACCCTCATTAAAAGGTTCTTTAATTCCTCCTCACTTTCTGCCATCAAGGTTGTGTCATCTGCATATCTGAGGTTGTTGATATTTCTTCCGGCAATCTTAATTCCAGCTTGGGATTCATCCAGTCCAACCTTTCACATGATGAATTCTGCATATAAGTTAAATAAGCAGGGAGACAATATACAGCCTTGTCGTACTCCTTTCCCAATTTTAAACCAATATCCCCCGGTTACAGAATATCAATAATTTTGAAAGACCAATGACAGCCTTATGCCTGCATTTGAAAGTGGGGGCCAGATACTGGGGATAGAGCATGTCAGCTTTGTCCCCAAACTTCCTGCTTTGAGTGGGAAAGGGTAGAGGGGGCTTGTAAGGGCATTTGGCTGAATATGCTCACAAGCATCACTGTGGCTGCAAATTCTGTGTTATCATGGTTCCTGATCGGGGCGCCATCTCCGAGGGGCTGAGCCCTTTTAGTCCCTCCCACCCAATATTTTTTGGATGGGATCCAGAGGTCCCCCAATGTCCAAAAAATCAGGGGGTGGAGGAGGGCAAGCACAGAACCTGCTAAGCCACATATGGGCTCCAGTTAACTCTTTCTTGCATGCAAGTGTGAGTCAGTATTAGAATGGGAGACGAAAGATGAAGAGGTAAAATCAGTTATGATTAAATGGGCACAAGATGTATGTCACAACATTATGATGGAAGATTGGAAAACTGATTTAAAATTTTCAGATTGTTCTCTGTTGAAGGAGAATTACATGAAGATGATGTATAGATGGTACACAACACCTGTGCAGTTATGGAAAATGTATAAAACTAGTTCAAATATATGTTGGAAGTGTAAAGAAAAGGAAGGGACATTTTATCATATGTGGTTGGATTGTAATGTAATTTAAAAAATTTGGGAAATGATATACAATGAATTGAAGAAAATGTTCCATTTAACATTTATTAAAAAACCTGAGGCATTTTTGTTGGGGATTGTAGGGAAAGACCTGCCAAAAAAGCTGAAAAACATCTTCATGTGTGCGACAACGGCCGCGAGACTTCTGGTAGCACAAGGATGGAAGACTGAAGAAACCCCAACTAAAGAATCATGGCAAGAAAAATTTATGGACTATGCAGAACTGGCAAAACTGACATATAAGCTACAGGACAAGGATAACTGACTTTAAGGATGAATGGGAACCCTTTACAAAGTATCTGAAGACGCAACAAAGCGAACTGGACTCCTTGGCAGGTTTTGAATAAACATTCACAAACTTTTTATTGATAATAATCAGCTAAATAGTTTGAGGATCTATACAACCTTGTAACATGCAGAAAACAGCAGTCTCAGAGAAACCAAAGACTGGAACTGAGGGAAGTCGGGGGGGGGGTTGTGTGGGAGGGTGGGGGGAGGGAGGAAAAATGGGGGGGGGAACAAGGATGATATGTTTTTGGATAATATGTCTTGTTTTAATTTAGAATAAAAAAACTTTTTTTAAAAAAAGCGCAAGTGTGAGTCAGTAACTGTATATTACAACAAAACCACTGTGGCACAGAAGCCACAGTGATGCTTGTGAGCATATTCAGCCAAATGCCCTTACATGCTGCTGTTTCCCACTGGTTACTCATATCCATAGCCTTGGAGTTTCTGATCCCGGAGGTAGCAGTTAGTTATCATGATTGTTAGTCCATTTGCTAAAGTATAATGAGAAAAGGAAGAATGTTTTCAATTTAAGGAAGTCTTTGGCAAATGTAGATATCTTTACAGCCCACTGGGATGGATTATGGAACAATGTCAATAGAAATACTGGTTTTTAAAGGGTGTTTGTATACTTTATACAATCTTATTTGTTTAGGTTTAAACAGAATCTTGTTTTATTCCTTGGCTGAAATATTTTTAACGACTTACTCATGACTGTTTTCTAGCTCCCCCTTGGCCTTTATATAAATGTATTTTTAAAGTCCAGCTTTTTGCCAGCACCACGGTCATTAGACACACTTGCAAGTAACATAGTTATCTCCTGGGAGGAAATATTTGCAGGATTTCCACTTCCAAATGTGTTAATGATCTGGAGTGCACTTTCAGGACAGATATATACACACACACACACAAAGTCAAGCGTGCAAATAAGCTTTCTAATTAGCACCTTGCAACCCAGTTCTCCTCCTTTGGAACGAAACTGATACTTAAATTTGCTGTTGGGCCTTATTTTAACACTTGCGCTGTTAGCACACACTTAGGAATATCACCTAAAATATCTTCACGCTGGTTTCCTTGGTTGTACTTTAATAATAAGTCGCCGAGCGGGGAGAGGTGTTGGGAGTGTCAAGAAAAAGAAAATCTAGCAAGATTTCCCTCTTTGGTCTTTGTGATAGTTCCTTGATGCATTGAGTCTGAGCATACTATGGTCCGTTTTGGATTTTCCCCCCTAATTTTTTTTAATTTTCCAAAAAACTTTAAGACAAACAAACATCCTAGTTGCAATTAAACCAACCTTAATAACATTGTTAAGTGACTTCCTCAAATCCCCCTGGTTGAATTTCATTGAATATCATTTTAACAGTTTTCCAAAATCAATTTTCTCAAAAAATTAACTTGATCACCTAACATCTTTCATTCTTTCTAATTTAGCTTTAAACATCTTAATTCCTATCCTTACATATTTAAATCCTAAGCCTATCTAATATTTGAAAGCTTTTCCAATTAAGTTATCTTAACATATTTCGCTAAGTACTCTTTAAATTTCATCCATTCTTCCTGGTACTCCTCCTCCTTCTGGTCGCGGACTCTTCCAGTCAGGTCGGCTAGCTCCGAAAAATCCATCATCTTCATCGGCCAATCTTCCACTTCTTGTGGAACTTCTTGTGTTTTCCAATTCTTCGCTAACAAAATTCTTGCTGCAGTTGTGGCATACAAAAACAATTTAACATCTTTCTTGGGCAATTCCAAACCTGTTATTCCAAGAAGAAAGGCCTCTGGGTTTCTTAATAAATGTATATTTCAACATTTTTTCCAGTTCATTATAAATCTTCTCCCAGAAGTCTTTCACCTTGGGGCAGGTCCACCACATATGATAAAAGTTACCTTCTTTTTCTTTACATTTCCAACATAGATTGTCACTATTATGATATATCTTTGCCAATTTTACCGGAGTTAAGTACCATCTATACATCATTTTCATAATATTTTCCTTTATCACCATACATGCAGTGAACTTGACCCCTTTCCTCCACAACCTTTCCCAGTCTTCAAACATTATGTTATGTCCGACATCTCTTGCCCAATCTATCATCACCAATTTAACTTGTTCATCTTTTGTATGCCACTCCAACGGCCTGTTTTGGATTTTTAACTTGCTCCTTAGAATTCAAGACATGGACCAGCTCTGCAGTTTGCTTCAGCTGAAATCCCAGCCTGGCTTGTACAAGTAAATATAACCCGTTCAAACGGTGGTCTGGAACCAGTCAGAAACCATCAGTGAGATTTTGCCCCTTGGGTTTGGCTCGTCTCTAACCATTACCCTTCAAGAAAGATCCCAGAGTCTCTGTAAATACCGCTCTGGAAATGTCAACTCAATATGCTGCAGCCACACAAACAGCAAACAAAGTTATAATCCCTCCCCACCAACCTGAGGGAAAAGAAAAGAATGCCTTTGAGTACCAAGCACTTTGCTGAGGGTAATTCTTACCTCATAAGGAATGTAATCAAACCTGGAAAACCTTTAAAAAAGAGAAATTTTTGTTGGAGGTCTGGCAAGCTGCTGATGCTGCTATTATTATTATTTCAATTTTTTTTTCATCTCATCCTGCCTCCCAAAGGAGCCCTTAGGAAGTGAGGTGCTTCCGCTTCTGCATGTGAGACCAGAAAGTGGTTTATTGATCACCTATTTTTTTAAACCCACCTTCTGCTGAAATGGTATTCAATACAATTTTCAACAGATACGACTTGTACAATTGATGTCGTGGGAGCGGTTTTTTAATAGCAAGCAGCTGAGAACCAGCATAGTCCATCAGATAATCTACAGTGGTACCTCGGGTTAAGTACTTAATTCATTCCGGAGGTCCGTTCTTAAGCTGAAACTGTTCTTAACCTGAAGCACCACTTTAGCTAATGGGGCCTCCTGCTGCTGCCACGCCGCCGAAGCACGATTTCTGTTCTCATCCTGAAGCAAAGTTCTTAACCCAAGGTACTATTTCTGGGTTAGCGGAGTCTGTAACCTGAAGCGTATGTAACTTGAAGCATATGTAACCCGAGGTACCACTGTATTGGACTTCGGAGTTCCAGATTCAAATCCCAGCTCAGGCTTTTTCTAAACTTCAGTGTCATGGTCTCTGAGCTTCAGTTCCTCAGCTGGAAGGTAAAGGTAAAGGGACCCCGGACCATTAGGTCCAGTCGCGGACGACTCTGGAGTTGAGGCGCTCATCTCGCTTTATTGGCCGAGGGAGCCGGCGTACAGCTTCCGGGTCATGTGGCCAGCATGACTAAGCCGCTTCTGGAGAATCAGAGCAGCGCACAGAAACGCCATTTACCTTCCTGCTGGAGCAGTACCTATTTATCTACTTGCACTTTGATGTGCTTTCGAACTGCTAGGTTGGCAGGAGTAGGGACCAAGCAACGGGAGCTCACCCCATCGCAGGGATTCGAATCGCCAACCTTCTGATCGGCAAGCCCTAGGCTCTGTGGTTTAACCCACAGCGCCACCTGCATCCCCAGCTGGAAGGTAGATCAATCTATTCTAAAAAAGGTAAAGGTATCTCTGACAGTTAAGTCCGGTTGCAGACGACTTTGGGGTTGCAGGGCTCATCTCGCTTTACAGGCCAAGGGAGCCAGCGTTTGTCCGCAGACAGTTTTTCTGGGTCACGTGGACAGCATGACTAAGCCGCTTCTGGTGCAACGGAACACTGAAACCAGAGCAGCACACAGAAACACCGTTTACCTTCCCGCTGGAGCGGTACCTATTTATCTACTTGCACTTTGACGTGCTTTTGAACTGCTAGGTTGGCAGGAGTAGGGACCGAGCAATGGGAGCTCACCCCATCGCAGGGATTTGAACTGCAGACATTCTGATCGGCAAGCCCAAGAGGCTCAGTGGTTTAGACCACAGTGCCATCCGCGTCCCTTAGATCAATCTATACCACCACATAATCTGTTCAGTTGCCATAATTTAGAGTCCTATAGGATTCCAGTGTGAATGAGTGTGCTTGTCCCAGGTAATATGGTTCGTCGAGGCTGCTGCAGTCCAGGGCATGGCAGTGCCTTTGCCACTCAACAAAGGAGGATTGGAACAAAACTAGAATTGGTTGGCTTTGCTTGACTCTGCCTCCTGTTAGTCTCCCTGCCTTCAGCCGTACCAGTTCTGCTGGGTACCAGTCATCACTGGATACAGTGGCAGCAAATATGGGAGAGTGGATTTTCCACTTGGCGCACTTCCAGCCATTTGGTTTCTTCGCCTACCTCATAGCAAACGTCACAACTTCCTCGGTATTGGCGGTTAGGCATTGGCAGGGGTAATTGTTATGCAAATGAAGGGGGAAGGAAGCGCCATCACCTTCCCCCAATGAAAAGGTAGTCTGGTAGAGGACTCCGGGGGGCGTTGCCCTGTCTGAAACCTAGGGAGGTGAGGGCCTACGGCACGCCCCCGAGCGGTGACACCCGTGGGATCCTAGTTGGCGTACTTCAACAGGACTCCCACGGCTGGTGGATAACCCTTCCTGGTCTCCATGCCGGGTAGTCAATAGGAGCCAATGCCTAAGGCCAATACCTTCCAATTCCTGTAATCAATAAAGTTGTGGCCTTTTATGCCCATTAACCTTAAATAATGTGTCCGGTGTCTTTATTTCACATGGGGGGAGGGGACTTGCCATGCAACCAATAGGTTGCCCCAACACCGGACATGTGTCTCCTGCCCCTCTTTTGAAGGGCGGGCTTGATTGATCATTCACGTAGTTCATGGGTAAGCAAACTAAGGCCTGGGGGCTGGATCTGGCCCAATCGCCTTCTAAATCCGGCCTGCGGACGGTCCAGGAATCATGTGTTTTTACATGAGTAGAATGTGCCCTTTTATTTAAAATGCATCTCTGGGTTATTTGTGGGGCCTGCCTGGTGTTTTCACATGAGTAGAATGTGTGCTTTTATTTGAAATGAATCTCTGGGTTATTTGTGGGGCATAGGAATTCGTTCATATATTTTTTTCAAAATATAGTCCGGCTATCCACAAGGTCTGAGGGACAGTGGACTGGCCCCCTGCTGGAAAAGTTGACTGACCCCTGATGTAGTTCTTCCATCCAAGTGAAAAGACCAAGCTTGCAAATATGCACTCCTGTGAGCGGTGGCTGTGGCGGCCAGGTCTGTTTACACTGTTGCAGTTGGCAGAGATGGAACCTCAGTCCACCCCTCTGACTCTCCCACATATTCCAATCTGTCTGGCGCTGCCAGTTTACCGGTCACCTCCTCAGCTGCCATGGAAACCTCATTGTCAGGGGACAGAGTAGGCACCAACTTAGGTGGCTCCCATTTCCCGTCAGTGTCATCCAGCAGCAATATGGTGGGGCCCTCTCCCAAGTCACTGCTCAAGCCTTCCTCATGCCCAGCTTCTGGTTCCTCCTCTAGGAGATCTTGCCATCCCCAGCCCAACCCAGCTGATGCTACAGGACCTGAAACATCTGTACACTCCCTTTTTGTAGAGGCTCTCCATAGAAATCATATGTGAGGGATTTGGGGTTATTAGAATGAAACTTGGAATCATATAATTGTAGAGCTGGAAGGGACCTTGAGAGTTATCTAGTCCAACCCCCTGCAATGCAGGAATCTCAACTAAAGCATCCATGACACATGGCCACCTAACCTCTGCTTAAAAACCTCTAAGGAAGGAACACCACCTTCCAATGGAGTCCGTTCCACTGTCAAACAGCTGACTTTCAGAAAGTTCTTCCTGGTTATTATTATTATTATTAATAATAATAACCGAAATCTCCTTTCTTGTAACATAAGCCATTGGTTCGAGTCCTAGCCTCCAGAGCAGGAAAAAACAAGCTTGCTCCATCCTCCATGTGATAGCCCTTGAGATATTTGAAAATGGTTATCATATCTCCTTTCAGTCTCCTTTTCTCCAGGCTAAACATACCCAACTCCCTCAACCATTCCTCATAAGGCTTAGTTTCCAGACCCTGGATCAACTTGGTTGCCCTCCTCTGCACATGTTCCAGCTTGTCAACATCCTTCTTAAATTGTGGCTCCCAGAATTGGACACAGGACTCCAGGTGTGGTCTGGCTAAAGCAGAATAAAGTGGTACTATTACTTCCCTTGATCTGGACACTATACTTCTGTTGATTCAACCTAGAATGGCATTAGCTTTTCCCCCACTGTTGCATCACACTGTTGAATCATGTTTAGCTTGTGGTCCACTAAGACCCTAGATCCTTGTCACTTTAGTACTACTTGCAAGCCAGGTTTCCCCCCATCTTATATTGGTGCAGCTGGTTGTTCCAGCTTGTCAACATCCTTCTTAAATTGTGGCTCCCAGAACGGCACACAGTTTTCCAGGTGTGGTCTGACCCAGGCAGAGTGGACAGGTACTATTACTTCCCTTGACCAGTCTTGAAAGACCTACACTGGCTCCCAGTACGTTTCCAAGCACAATTCAAAGTGTTGGTGCTGACCTTTAAAGCCCTAAACGGCCTCGGCCCAGTATACCCGAAGGAGCGTCTCCACCCCCATCGTTCTGCCAGGACGCTGAAGTCCAGCGCCAAGGGCCTTCTGGCGGTTCCCTCACTGTGAGAAGCCAAGTTATAGGGAACCAGGCAGAGGGCCTTCTCGGTAGTGGCACCCACCCTGTGGAACGCCCTCCCACCAGATGTCAAAGAGAAAAATAACTACCAAACTTTTAGAAGACATCTGAAGGCAGCCCTGTTTAGGGAAGCTTTTAATGTTTAATAGGTTATTGTGTTTTAGTGTTTTGTTGGAAGCCGCCCAGAGTGGCTGGGGAAACCCAGCCAGATGGGCGGGGTATAAATAATAAATTATTATTATTATTATTATTGACCTGGACACTAGACTTCCCACGACAAGTGATGGTGAAAAAGTCACCTCCATTTACCTTGGATGGGAAGCAGTGTGTGTGAGAGAGTGTTTTCCCTATGGGGCATAACTATTTAGCCATAGGTTTTTTTAGACTTAGTTGTACAGGAAGAAAAAGGACAAGAGAGCCGCTGCTGGCTGTCTCCATGGCTTGTTTAAATACCCTTCTGTATTGCAGGCAGGTCGGGTGGTCTGTTTGCTCTTCGAGCGAAACGAAGTGATTTGCTTCAGCATGGAGAGATGCAGGAGACTGCCTAGGCAAGACTCGGGGTAGGTCCCTTTTAGTTTGCCAAATTACTGGCATTGCACTAAAGGTTGATGTGTGTGATGAGATCATTGCTGTTGTGCCATCTGGAATACAGATGGCGGTTATTTGTTGTGCATGTGTGCAAGGAATGAGAAAGCAGCTGCAGGCCAAGGAGAAAATAGCGGCCTTCCCAGTCAACGTTATTTAAAGCTCCCCTGGCACGTTTCCCCAGATGCCAATTGGGACAGAC
>NW_028293309.1:0-2500 GCF_964106645.2 Podarcis pityusensis
TCGGCCGGCGGGCGCCGGCCCTCACTTTCATTGCGCCACGGGGCTTTCGCGTCCAGCCTCCGACTCGCGCGCGTGTTAGACTCCTTGGTCCGTGTTTCAAGACGGGTCGGGGGGGTGGCCGACATCGCCGCGGACCCCGGGCGCCCTCCGTGGCGCCTCCCCGCCCGGCGGCGCGACGCGGTCGGGGCGCACTGAGGACAGTCCGCCCCGGTTGGACAGCCGCGCCGGGAGCGGGGGGGCCCGGCCCCCGCACGCCAGGCCCCCGCGCCGCCTCGCCCCGCGAGGGGGAGGGACGGGGGGCCGGCGGGGGGAAAGGGCGCGGCGGCGGTCGTCTCCCTCGGCCCCGGGATGCGGCGAGAGCTGCTGCCCGGGGGCTGTAACACCCGCCGCCGGACGAGGGCGGCGGGCCACCTTCCCCCGAAACGAGGCCTTCCCAGCCGACCCGGAGCCGGTCGCGGCGCACCGCCACGGTGGAAATGCGCCCGACGGGGGCCGGGGCCGGACGGGCGGCGGTCCCCTCCCGGAGCCCCCCTCCCCGCGAGGGGGCGGGGGGAGGGAGGGGATCCGCCGGCCCGAGCCGGCCGGCCGGGCCCGCCGGGTTGAATCCTCCGGGCGGACTGCGCGGACCCCACCCGTTTACCTCTCAACGGTTTCACGCCCTCTTGAACTCTCTCTTCAAAGTTCTTTTCAACTTTCCCTTACGGTACTTGTTGACTATCGGTCTCGTGCCGGTATTTAGCCTTAGATGGAGTTTACCACCCGCTTTGGGCTGCATTCCCAAGCAACCCGACTCCGAGAAGACCCGGTCCCGGCGCGCCGGGGGCCTCTACCGGCCTCACACCGTCCACGGGCTGTGCCTCGATCAGAAGGACTTGGGCCCCCCATCGGAGCGACGCCGGGGAGTGGGTCTTCTGTACGCCACATTTCCCGCGCCCCACCGCGGGGCGGGGATTCGGCGCTGGGCTCTTCCCTGTTCACTCGCAGTTACTGGGGGAATCCTGGTTAGTTTCTTTTCCTCCGCTGACTAATATGCTTAAATTCAGCGGGTCGCCACGTCTGATCTGAGGTCGCGGTCGGATGGAAGGGGGGGTGGGGGGGCGGGCAGACAGAGCGAGAGAGCCGCCCGGAGGACGACGGAGGCAGGGCGGGCGGGACACGAACGGACGGCGGCCGCACGCCGACGGGAGAGCCGACGCGGAGCCGGCCCCCTCGCACGAACGTACGCCCGACCGAACCGCCGGCCCGCCCGCCGGCCAGCCGACCGACCGAGCGACCGACCCAATCGGCCGCCCCCCACCGGATCGCTTGGCTGCCGCCGGGGAGAACGAGGCCCGAGGAGGAGGAGGAGGAGGGGAGGACGTCCCAGCTACCTCACGGCGCGGACGGACGGCACGGGAGCGCCCGGCAGGAGAGCCGGCCCGCGCGGGCAGCCCTGTGTCTCCACAGACAGCCGCGCGGGCACGGAACCCTGACCGGCCGCCGCCCCGGCCGCCGCCACCGTTCACCCCTGGCCGGCCGCCTCCGGGAGGCACGCGGGCGCGGAGGACGAGGCGGGCCCGCTCGCGCGAAGCGAGAGGGAACGCCGCCGCCGACCGGCCACGGCCCCGCCGGAGGCGGGCGCGGCGGAGGGGAGCGCGACGCGACGAGAGGGACGAGCTCCCCGGGGCGGGCCGCCCCGGGGCGTCGGGTCTGGACTTGGGGGGTCGTAGGCGCCGCCGCCGCCCGGCCTTCCCCGGGGCCGGGGAAGGGCTGCACGGGCGGGGCGGACCGTCGGAGCCTGCGAACGCCGGCCGGGCGGACCGGACCGGCTTCCCCCAGCTGCGCCCCGGCCCGCGGCCGCCCACCCGACCGCCCCGCTCGCCGGCCAGGGGCGGGCGAGGGGGAAGAAGCGTGCGCGGCGCGCGGGACCCGCGGACGATTGACCTTCAAGCGACGCTCAGACAGGCGTAGCCCCGGGAGGAACCCGGGGCCGCAAGTGCGTTCGAAGGGTCGATGATCAATGTGTCCTGCAATTCACATTAATTCTCGCAGCTAGCTGCGTTCTTCATCGACGCACGAGCCGAGTGATCCACCGCTAAGAGTTGTAGGCATACGGGTCCTTTTTTACGGCGGGGCGGTCCGCTCTTCGCTGCGTCAGACGGGTCACCGAGGGGAGGGGTTTCACCGTCCAGGCGCTCGGCCCGGCCCGAGGCCCCGCCGGCGGCGAGCCTCGCGACCGCGGGGCACGGGGGGCTAAGGCGGAGCCCCC
The DNA here is from genome assembly GCF_964106645.2 of Podarcis pityusensis. Taxonomy (NCBI): domain Eukaryota; kingdom Metazoa; phylum Chordata; class Lepidosauria; order Squamata; family Lacertidae; genus Podarcis; species Podarcis pityusensis. The sequence continues at coordinate 2,249 of NW_028293309.1, forward strand.
GCTTCCCCGGCCTCGTCCCCTGCGCGACGAGGCCGCTCGAGTCTTTGAACCGCCGCCCCGGAGGGCGCCAGGTACCCGGACCCTGGGCGGAGGGAAACATGGACTGCACGACCCCCCGACCGCGGGGAGACGACGCGCGGCCGGCCCCGGCCTTGGCCGGCCGCCGCGCGCCCCACGCGGCGGAAGGGACGCGTCGAGGGAGACCCCCGCGCTTCCGCCGCCCTGCCCCCTGCGGGCCTCCGGAGTTTCCCT
>NW_028293309.1:7500-10000 GCF_964106645.2 Podarcis pityusensis
GCCTGCCTGCTTGCTCGCCGCACGGTCTGGGGCTTCCAGGTCCACCTAAGAGGAGGAAACGGCTTCCCGGTCTACCCTCCATGGGGCCGGGAGCCGCTGCCCGGTCTACCTGCCTTCGAAGGGGGGGGGCTCTGGCCGGTCTTGCGAGAACGGTAGACTTTCCGGTCTACCTGCCGGAAAGCGCGGTTCTGCCGGGCTACCTGGCGTACGGCGCGGAACCGCTGGGCGGTCTGCTGGGCGCCGGACCTCGGTGAGTACGGTCTCCCGGCCGGAGGGGCTGGCGGCGTTGCCCGGTCTCCCGCCCCTCGGCTTCCCTCCGGTCTACCGGCCGGGAAGGCTGGGGTTTGCCATCTTCCTCCGAGATCGTCGTGGCTTCCCGGTCTACCCACCGGAAAGAGAGGCCCTGCCTGCCTGCCTGCCTGCCTGCCTGCCTGCCTGCTCGCCTCAGTGCCTGCGGCTTCCAGGTCTACCTCCGAGGAGAAAGGTCTTCCTGGTCTACCCTCCTTGGGCCCGGCAAACGCCGGTCCACACGGCGGTGGGCCTGGAGCGGCTGCCCGGTCTTCTTGTCGGCGGAGGTGGGCAGGCTGGGTGGTCCCGGTCTTCCTCCGAGATCGTGGGGGCTTCCCGGTCTACCCACCGGAAAGCGCGGCACTGCCGGGCTACCTGGCGCACGGCGCGCGACCGCAGGCCGGTCTACCGGGCGCCAGACCTCGGGAAGCCCGGTCTCCCGGCCCTCGGCTCCCCTCCGGTCTGCCGGCCGGGAAGGCCGGGGTTTGCCAGTCATCCTCCGAGATCGTGGGGGCTTCCCGGTCTACCCCCCCCCCGGAAAGCACGGCTCTGCCGGACTACCTGGCACACGGCGCGCGACCGCTGGCCGGTCTACTGGGCTCCGGACCTCAGTGAGCCCGGTCTCCCGGCCGGAGGGGGCTGGCGGCGTTGCCCGGTCTCCCGGCCCTCGGCTCCCCTCCGGTCTACCGGCCGGGAAGGCTGGGGTTTGCCGGTCTTCCTCCGAGATCGTGGGGGCTTCCCGGTCTACCCACCGGAAAGCGCGGCTCTGCCGGACTACCTGGCACACGGCGCGAGACCGCTGGCCGGTCTACCGGGCGCCGGACCTCGGTGAGCCCGGTCTCCCGGCCCTCGGCTCCCCTCCGGTCTGCCGTCCCGGGAGGCTGGGTCCTGCCGGTCTACCCCCGAGGAAGGGCGGCTTCCCGGTCGACCCGCTGGAGGGGCGGGGCAGGCGACGTTGCCCGGTCTCCCGGCCCTCGGCTCCCCTCCGGTCTACCGTCCCGGGAGGCTGGGGCGTGCCGGTCTACCTCCGAGATCGGTGGGGGGGTTCTGTTTCGGGCCAGTCTGCTCGCCGGGCTCCCGGTCTACCTGCCTGCCGGAGAGCCTGCGGCTTGCCGGTCTACTAGGCAGGACGGAGGGCTTCCCGGTCTACCTGCCCGTGCCGGCCCCCCCCCATGGAGCCTCCAGGTCTACCCGGTCGCTGTAACCCGACGACATCGCCAAGGGTGGGCGGGGTTCGTGGCGACAGCTGCCGTAGAACTTGGCGACTTTGTAGACCGCCGCTTGGCGGCAGCGCAGCAGGTAGGCGATGGAGGGGACGGGTGAGGGCGTGCGGGCGTTCGTCCTTGCAGGGACGGCAAGGGAGAAAAGTCTTGGCGTGCGTGCGTTCCTTTGCGGGAGGGGGAGCATGCGGAGACACAGGGATACAGAAAGACAAGCAGAAATGCGCTCGTGCGTTCTCACACACACTTGATTGGGAGGGAGGGAGGGAGGGAGGGAGGGGGGGAGGGAAAGCAGAGGCAGGCAGGCAGAAACAAAATCTCTCTGTCTCTCATCTCTCGTCTCTCGTCCCTCTCTCTCGTCCCTCTCTCTCGTCTCTCTCTCTCGTCTCTCTCTCCCTCTCTCTCTCTCGTCTCTCTCTCTCGTCTCTCTCTCTCTCTCTCTCTCTCTCTCTCTCTCTCTCTCTCTCTCTCTCTCTCTCTCTTCTCTCTCTCTCTCTCTCTCTCTCTCTCTCTCGTCCCTCTCTCTCGTCTCTCTCTCTCGTCTCTCTCTCCCTCTCTCTCTCTCTCTCTCGTCTCTCTCTCTCGTCTCTCTCTCCCTCTCTCTCTCTCTCCTCTCTCTCTCTCTCTCTCTCTCTCTCTCTCTCTCTCTCTCTCGTCCCTCTCTCTCGTCCCTCTCTCTCCTCTCTCTCTCTCTCTCTCACACACACACACACAGTCGTTTGGGGGAGAGGGAGACAGAAGGGCACAAAATTTCTCTCTCACACTAAGCATACACTCAAACACAGCATGTGCTTCTGTGGGGGGAGACAGACAGGGACAGAGAGATAGACACAAAATCTCACTCCAACGCGCGCACACGCACACCAAAGAAACCACCCCCGCCCACGACATCGCCAAGGGCGATCCCTTGCCGTCCCTGCAAGGACGTACGCCCGCACGCCCGCACGCCCCGCCCCGCCCCACTCCACTCCACCCCACCCTACCCGTCTCCT
>NW_028293309.1:22500-25000 GCF_964106645.2 Podarcis pityusensis
TCGAAGGGGGGGGGCTCTGGCCGGTCTTGCGAGAACGGTAGACTTTCCGGTCTACCTGCCGGAAAGCGCGGTTCTGCCGGGCTACCTGGCGTACGGCGCGGAACCGCTGGGCGGTCTGCTGGGCGCCGGACCTCGGTGAGTACGGTCTCCCGGCCGGAGGGGCTGGCGGCGTTGCCCGGTCTCCCGCCCCTCGGCTTCCCTCCGGTCTACCGGCCGGGAAGGCTGGGGTTTGCCATCTTCCTCCGAGATCGTCGTGGCTTCCCGGTCTACGCCCTGCCTGCCTGCCTGCCTGCCTGCCTGCCTGCCTGCTCGCCTCAGTGCCTGCGGCTTCCAGGTCTACCTCCGAGGAGAAAGGTCTTCCTGGTCTACCCTCCTTGGGCCCGGCAAACGCCGGTCCACACGGCGGTGGGCCTGGAGCGGCTGCCCGGTCTTCTTGTCGGCGGAGGTGGGCAGGCTGGGTGGTCCCGGTCTTCCTCCGAGATCGTGGGGGCTTCCCGGTCTACCCACCGGAAAGCGCGGCACTGCCGGGCTACCTGGCGCACGGCGCGCGACCGCAGGCCGGTCTACCGGGCGCCAGACCTCGGGAAGCCCGGTCTCCCGGCCCTCGGCTCCCCTCCGGTCTGCCGGCCGGGAAGGCCGGGGTTTGCCAGTCATCCTCCGAGATCGTGGGGGCTTCCCGGTCTACCCCCCCCCCGGAAAGCACGGCTCTGCCGGACTACCTGGCACACGGCGCGCGACCGCTGGCCGGTCTACTGGGCTCCGGACCTCAGTGAGCCCGGTCTCCCGGCCGGAGGGGGCTGGCGGCGTTGCCCGGTCTCCCGGCCCTCGGCTCCCCTCCGGTCTACCGGCCGGGAAGGCTGGGGTTTGCCGGTCTTCCTCCGAGATCGTGGGGGCTTCCCGGTCTACCCACCGGAAAGCGCGGCTCTGCCGGACTACCTGGCACACGGCGCGAGACCGCTGGCCGGTCTACCGGGCGCCGGACCTCGGTGAGCCCGGTCTCCCGGCCCTCGGCTCCCCTCCGGTCTGCCGTCCCGGGAGGCTGGGTCCTGCCGGTCTACCCCCGAGGAAGGGCGGCTTCCCGGTCGACCCGCTGGAGGGGCGGGGCAGGCGACGTTGCCCGGTCTCCCGGCCCTCGGCTCCCCTCCGGTCTACCGTCCCGGGAGGCTGGGGCGTGCCGGTCTACCTCCGAGATCGGTGGGGGGGTTCTGTTTCGGGCCAGTCTGCTCGCCGGGCTCCCGGTCTACCTGCCTGCCGGAGAGCCTGCGGCTTGCCGGTCTACTAGGCAGGACGGAGGGCTTCCCGGTCTACCTGCCCGTGCCGGCCCCCCCCCATGGAGCCTCCAGGTCTACCCGGTCGCTGTAACCCGACGACATCGCCAAGGGTGGGCGGGGTTCGTGGCGACAGCTGCCGTAGAACTTGGCGACTTTGTAGACCGCCGCTTGGCGGCAGCGCAGCAGGTAGGCGATGGAGGGGACGGGTGAGGGCGTGCGGGCGTTCGTCCTTGCAGGGACGGCAAGGGAGAAAAGTCTTGGCGTGCGTGCGTTCCTTTGCGGGAGGGGGAGCATGCGGAGACACAGGGATACAGAAAGACAAGCAGAAATGCGCTCGTGCGTTCTCACACACACTTGATTGGGAGGGAGGGAGGGAGGGAGGGAGGGGGGGAGGGAAAGCAGAGGCAGGCAGGCAGAAACAAAATCTCTCTGTCTCTCATCTCTCGTCTCTCGTCCCTCTCTCTCGTCCCTCTCTCTCGTCTCTCTCTCTCGTCTCTCTCCTCTCTCTCTCTCTCTCTCTCTCTCTCTCTCTCTCTCTCTCTCTCTCTCTCTCTCTCTCTCTCTCTCTCTCGTCTCTCTCTCTCTCTCTCTCTCTCTCTCTCTCTCTCTCTCGTCCCTCTCTCTCGTCTCTCTCTCTCGTCTCTCTCTCCCTCTCTCTCTCTCTCTCTCGTCTCTCTCTCTCGTCTCTCTCTCCCTCTCTCTCTCTCTCTCTCTCTCTCTCTCTCTCTCTCTCTCTCTCTCTCTCTCTCTCTCGTCCCTCTCTCTCGTCCCTCTCTCTCCTCTCTCTCTCTCTCTCTCACACACACACACACAGTCGTTTGGGGGAGAGGGAGACAGAAGGGCACAAAATTTCTCTCTCACACTAAGCATACACTCAAACACAGCATGTGCTTCTGTGGGGGGAGACAGACAGGGACAGAGAGATAGACACAAAATCTCACTCCAACGCGCGCACACGCACACCAAAGAAACCACCCCCGCCCACGACATCGCCAAGGGCGATCCCTTGCCGTCCCTGCAAGGACGTACGCCCGCACGCCCGCACGCCCCGCCCCGCCCCACTCCACTCCACCCCACCCTACCCGTCTCCTCCATCGCCTACCTGCTGCTCTGCTGCCAAGCGGCGGTCTACAAACTCACCGAGGTCTACGGCAGCTGTCGCCACGAACGCCGCCCTTGGCCATGTCGTGGTTTGTCGTGGCGATGTGCTTGCGGGTGGGGGAGAGAGA
>NW_028293309.1:37500-40000 GCF_964106645.2 Podarcis pityusensis
CGGCGCGGAACCGCTGGGCGGTCTGCTGGGCGCCGGACCTCGGTGAGTACGGTCTCCCGGCCGGAGGGGCTGGCGGCGTTGCCCGGTCTCCCGCCCCTCGGCTTCCCTCCGGTCTACCGGCCGGGAAGGCTGGGGTTTGCCATCTTCCTCCGAGATCGTCGTGGCTTCCCGGTCTACCCACCGGAAAGAGAGGCCCTGCCTGCCTGCCTGCCTGCCTGCCTGCCTGCTCGCCTCAGTGCCTGCGGCTTCCAGGTCTACCTCCGAGGAGAAAGGTCTTCCTGGTCTACCCTCCTTGGGCCCGGCAAACGCCGGTCCACACGGCGGTGGGCCTGGAGCGGCTGCCCGGTCTTCTTGTCGGCGGAGGTGGGCAGGCTGGGTGGTCCCGGTCTTCCTCCGAGATCGTGGGGGCTTCCCGGTCTACCCACCGGAAAGCGCGGCACTGCCGGGCTACCTGGCGCACGGCGCGCGACCGCAGGCCGGTCTACCGGGCGCCAGACCTCGGGAAGCCCGGTCTCCCGGCCCTCGGCTCCCCTCCGGTCTACCGGCCGGGAAGGCCGGGGTTTGCCGGTCATCCTCAGAGATCGTGGGGGCTTCCCGGTCTACCCCCCCCCCGGAAAGCACGGCTCTGCCGGACTACCTGGCACACGGCGCGCGACCGCTGGCCGGTCTACTGGGCTCCGGACCTCAGTGAGCCCGGTCTCCCGGCCGGAGGGGGCTGGCGGCGTTGCCCGGTCTCCCGGCCCTCGGCTCCCCTCCGGTCTACCGGCCGGGAAGGCTGGGGTTTGCCGGTCTTCCTCCGAGATCGTGGGGGCTTCCCGGTCTACCCACCGGAAAGCGCGGCTCTGCCGGACTACCTGGCACACGGCGCGAGACCGCTGGCCGGTCTACCGGGCGCCGGACCTCGGTGAGCCCGGTCTCCCGGCCCTCGGCTCCCCTCCGGTCTACCGTCCCGGGAGGCTGGGTCCTGCCGGTCTACCCCCGAGGAAGGGCGGCTTCCCGGTCGACCCGCTGGAGGGGCGGGGCAGGCGACGTTGCCCGGTCTCCCGGCCCTCGGCTCCCCTCCGGTCTACCGTCCCGGGAGGCTGGGGCGTGCCGGTCTACCTCCGAGATCGGTGGGGGGGTTCTGTTTCGGGCCAGTCTGCTCGCCGGGCTCCCGGTCTACCGGCCTGCCGGAGAGCCTGCGGCTTGCCGGTCTACTAGGCAGGACGGAGGGCTTCCCGGTCTACCTGCCCGTGCCGGCCCCCCCCCATGGAGCCTCCAGGTCTACCCGGTCGCTGTAACCCGACGACATCGCCAAGGGTGGGCGGGGTTCGTGGCGACAGCTGCCGTAGAACTTGGCGACTTTGTAGACCGCCGCTTGGCGGCAGCGCAGCAGGTAGGCGATGGAGGGGACGGGTGAGGGCGTGCGGGCGTTCGTCCTTGCAGGGACGGCAAGGGAGAAAAGTCTTGGCGTGCGTGCGTTCCTTTGCGGGAGGGGGAGCATGCGGAGACACAGGGATACAGAAAGACAAGCAGAAATGCGCTCGTGCGTTCTCACACACACTTGATTGGGAGGGAGGGAGGGAGGGAGGGAGGGGGGGAGGGAAAGCAGAGGCAGGCAGGCAGAAACAAAATCTCTCTGTCTCTCATCTCTCGTCTCTCGTCCCTCTCTCTCGTCCCTCTCTCTCGTCTCTCTCTCTCGTCTCTCTCTCCCTCTCTCTCTCTCGTCTCTCTCTCTCGTCTCTCTCTCTCGCTCTCTCTCTCTCTCTCTCTCTCTCTCTCTCTCGTCTCTCTCTCTCTCTCTCTCTCTCTCTCTCTCGTCCCTCTCTCTCGTCTCTCTCTCTCGTCTCTCTCTCCCTCTCTCTCTCTCTCTCTCGTCTCTCTCTCTCGTCTCTCTCTCCCTCTCTCTCTCTCTCGTCTCTCTCTCTCTCTCTCTCTCTCTCTCTCTCTCTCTCGTCCCTCTCTCTCGTCCCTCTCTCTCCTCTCTCTCTCTCTCTCACACACACACACACACAGTCGTTTGGGGGAGAGGGAGACAGAAGGGCACAAAATTTCTCTCTCACACTAAGCATACACTCAAACACAGCATGTGCTTCTGTGGGGGGAGACAGACAGGGACAGAGAGATAGACACAAAATCTCACTCCAACGCGCGCACACGCACACCAAAGAAACCACCCCCGCCCACGACATCGCCAAGGGCGATCCCTTGCCGTCCCTGCAAGGACGTACGCCCGCACGCCCGCACGCCCCGCCCCGCCCCACTCCACTCCACCCCACCCTACCCGTCTCCTCCATCGCCTACCTGCTGCTCTGCTGCCAAGCGGCGGTCTACAAACTCACCGAGGTCTACGGCAGCTGTCGCCACGAACGCCGCCCTTGGCCATGTCGTGGTTTGTCGTGGCGATGTGCTTGCGGGTGGGGGAGAGAGAGAGAGACAGACCCAAAATAGATCACAGAGAGAGAGCGAGGCAGGCGGGCGGGCGGGCGGGCGGGCGGGCAGGCAGGCAGGCAGGCCGGCA
>NW_028293309.1:52500-57500 GCF_964106645.2 Podarcis pityusensis
CGTTCTCCACCCGGCCGAGGCGGCTGGGGCTTTCCGGTCCTCCCCGGTCTCCCCGCCGCCGGAGGCCCGCCGACCGCCCGGTCTACTCGCGAGGGCCCCGGTCCTCTCGGCGGCGGCGGCGGCGGCGGCGGCCTTGCCAGCCCCCTTCCGAGAACGGGGGTCCTCCCGGTCTACCGTCCGAAGGCCCGGTCTGCTTCTCGCGTCCACGGTCACCCCGTTCTGGCCCGGGTCTGGCAGCGGTGCCCGGTCTCCCGGCCCTGGGCTCTGCTGGCCGTGGAGGCTGGGTCCTGCCGGTCTACCCCCGAGGAAGGGAGGCTTCCCGGTCGACCCACCGGCGGGGAGGGGCAGGCGACGTTGCCCGGTCTCCCGGCCCTCGGCTCCCCTCCGGTCTACCGGCCGGGAAGGCTGGGTCTTGCCGGTCTTCCTCCGAGATCGTGGGCCTTCCCGGTCTACCTGCCGGAAAGGGCGCCTCTGCCGGGCTTCCTGGCGTCCGGCGAGGCACCGCTGGCCGGTCTACTCGGTGTCAGGCCCGGTGGGCTCCTCGCGTCCACGCACACCACACCACGCCCTCCCTCCCTGCCTGCCTGCCTGCCTGCCTGCCTGCCTGCCTGCCGCCTGACCAGCGCTCCTAGACAAAGGAACAGGCTCTTGCCCGGTCTACCTGGAAGGCAGGGAGCGGACGGCCACCCTCCCCGCCAGCCTGCCTGCTTGCTCGCCGCACGGTCTGGGGCTTCCAGGTCCACCTAAGAGGAGGAAACGGCTTCCCGGTCTACCCTCCATGGGGCCGGGAGGCGCCGGTCCACTAGGCGGGGGGCGGGCGCGCGCGCGCGCGCGCCTGGAGCCGCTGCCCGGTCTACCTGCCTTCGAAGGGGGGGGGCTCTGGCCGGTCTTGCGAGAACGGTAGACTTTCCGGTCTACCTGCCGGAAAGCGCGGTTCTGCCGGGCTACCTGGCGTACGGCGCGGAACCGCTGGGCGGTCTGCTGGGCGCCGGACCTCGGTGAGTACGGTCTCCCGGCCGGAGGGGCTGGCGGCGTTGCCCGGTCTCCCGCCCCTCGGCTTCCCTCCGGTCTACCGGCCGGGAAGGCTGGGGTTTGCCATCTTCCTCCGAGATCGTCGTGGCTTCCCGGTCTACCCACCGGAAAGAGAGGCCCTGCCTGCCTGCCTGCCTGCCTGCCTGCCTGCTCGCCTCAGTGCCTGCGGCTTCCAGGTCTACCTCCGAGGAGAAAGGTCTTCCTGGTCTACCCTCCTTGGGCCCGGCAAACGCCGGTCCACACGGCGGTGGGCCTGGAGCGGCTGCCCGGTCTTCTTGTCGGCGGAGGTGGGCAGGCTGGGTGGTCCCGGTCTTCCTCCGAGATCGTGGGGGCTTCCTGGTCTACCCACCGGAAAGCGCGGCACTGCCGGGCTACCTGGCGCACGGCGCGCGACCGCAGGCCGGTCTACCGGGCGCCAGACCTCGGGAAGCCCGGTCTCCCGGCCCTCGGCTCCCCTCCGGTCTACCGGCCGGGAAGGCCGGGGTTTGCCGGTCATCCTCAGAGATCGTGGGGGCTTCCCGGTCTACCCCCCCCCGGAAAGCACGGCTCTGCCGGACTACCTGGCACACGGCGCGCGACCGCTGGCCGGTCTACTGGGCTCCGGACCTCAGTGAGCCCGGTCTCCCGGCCGGAGGGGGCTGGCGGCGTTGCCCGGTCTCCCGGCCCTCGGCTCCCCTCCGGTCTACCGGCCGGGAAGGCTGGGGTTTGCCGGTCTTCCTCCGAGATCGTGGGGGCTTCCCGGTCTACCCACCGGAAAGCGCGGCTCTGCCGGACTACCTGGCACACGGCGCGAGACCGCTGGCCGGTCTACCGGGCGCCGGACCTCGGTGAGCCCGGTCTCCCGGCCCTCGGCTCCCCTCCGGTCTACCGTCCCGGGAGGCTGGGTCCTGCCGGTCTACCCCCGAGGAAGGGCGGCTTCCCGGTCGACCCGCTGGAGGGGCGGGGCAGGCGACGTTGCCCGGTCTCCCGGCCCTCGGCTCCCCTCCGGTCTACCGTCCCGGGAGGCTGGGGCGTGCCGGTCTACCTCCGAGATCGGTGGGGGGGTTCTGTTTCGGGCCAGTCTGCTCGCCGGGCTCCCGGTCTACCGGCCTGCCGGAGAGCCTGCGGCTTGCCGGTCTACTAGGCAGGACGGAGGGCTTCCCGGTCTACCTGCCCGTGCCGGCCCCCCCCCATGGAGCCTCCAGGTCTACCCGGTCGCTGTAACCCGACGACATCGCCAAGGGTGGGCGGGGTTCGTGGCGACAGCTGCCGTAGAACTTGGCGACTTTGTAGACCGCCGCTTGGCGGCAGCGCAGCAGGTAGGCGATGGAGGGGACGGGTGAGGGCGTGCGGGCGTTCGTCCTTGCAGGGACGGCAAGGGAGAAAAGTCTTGGCGTGCGTGCGTTCCTTTGCGGGAGGGGGAGCATGCGGAGACACAGGGATACAGAAAGACAAGCAGAAATGCGCTCGTGCGTTCTCACACACACTTGATTGGGAGGGAGGGAGGGAGGGAGGGAGGGGGGGAGGGAAAGCAGAGGCAGGCAGGCAGAAACAAAATCTCTCTGTCTCTCATCTCTCGTCTCTCGTCCCTCTCTCTCGTCCCTCTCTCTCGTCTCTCTCTCTCGTCTCTCTCTCCCTCTCTCTCTCTCGTCTCTCTCTCTCGTCTCTCTCTCTCGCTCTCTCTCTCTCTCTCTCTCTCTCTCTCTCTCGTCTCTCTCTCTCTCTCTCTCTCTCTCTCTCTCGTCCCTCTCTCTCGTCTCTCTCTCTCGTCTCTCTCTCCCTCTCTCTCTCTCTCTCTCGTCTCTCTCTCTCGTCTCTCTCTCCCTCTCTCTCTCTCTCGTCTCTCTCTCTCTCTCTCTCTCTCTCTCTCTCTCTCTCGTCCCTCTCTCTCGTCCCTCTCTCTCCTCTCTCTCTCTCTCTCACACACACACACACACAGTCGTTTGGGGGAGAGGGAGACAGAAGGGCACAAAATTTCTCTCTCACACTAAGCATACACTCAAACACAGCATGTGCTTCTGTGGGGGGAGACAGACAGGGACAGAGAGATAGACACAAAATCTCACTCCAACGCGCGCACACGCACACCAAAGAAACCACCCCCGCCCACGACATCGCCAAGGGCGATCCCTTGCCGTCCCTGCAAGGACGTACGCCCGCACGCCCGCACGCCCCGCCCCGCCCCACTCCACTCCACCCCACCCTACCCGTCTCCTCCATCGCCTACCTGCTGCTCTGCTGCCAAGCGGCGGTCTACAAACTCACCGAGGTCTACGGCAGCTGTCGCCACGAACGCCGCCCTTGGCCATGTCGTGGTTTGTCGTGGCGATGTGCTTGCGGGTGGGGGAGAGAGAGAGAGACAGACCCAAAATAGATCACAGAGAGAGAGCGAGGCAGGCGGGCGGGCGGGCGGGCGGGCGGGCAGGCAGGCAGGCAGGCCGGCACACACAAACACTCACGCATCCCCCATTTCGACCGCACAGACGCACGCACGCACGCACGCACGATCTTGAAAACAAGAGGGATACGACGAAGGCGAAGGCGAAGGCGAAGGCGAAGGCGAAGGAGGAGGAGGAGGAGGAGGAGGAGGAGGAGGAGGAGGAGAAGAAGAAGAAGAAGAAGAAGAAGAAGAAGAAGAAGAAGAAGAAGAAGAAGAAGACGGCTGCCCTGCGCTTATCATGCTGGCCACAAGAGGGCGCTTCTTAACCAAGGGCCAGTTTCTTACCCGGTCTACCTGAGGGGGGGAGAGGCAGGCAGGCAGCAGGCAGGGGACATCCACCCTGCCTGCCTGCCTGCCTGCCTGCCTGCCTGCCTACCTACCTACCTACCTGCCTGCCTGCCTGCCTGCAGGCAGGAAGGAAGGCAGCAGGCAGGGGACATCCACCCTGCCTGCCTGCCTGCCTGCCTGCCTGCCTGCCTACCTGCCTGCCTGCCTGCCTGCCTGCCTGCCCGCCTGCCGCCCGCCTGCCCCCTGACGCTTCTAAACAAAGGTCCAGGTTCTTACCCGGTCTACCTGGGCGGAGGCAGGCAGGGGACAGCGACGCTCCCTGCCTGCCTGCCTGCCTGCCTGCTGCCCGCCTGGTGCTTCTATACAAAGGGCCAGGTTCTTACCCGGTCTACCTGGGGGGAGGCAGGCAGGCAGGCAGGCAGGCAGGCAGGCAGGAAGGCAGCAGGCAGGGGACATCCACCCACCCACCCTGCCTGCCTGCCTGCCTGCCTGCCTGCCTGCCTGCCTGCCTGCCTGCCTGCTGCCCGCCTGGCGCTTCTATACAAAGGGCCAGGTTCTTACCCGGTCTACCTGGGGGGAGGCAGGCAGGCAGGCAGGCAGGCAGGCAGGAAGGCAGCAGGCAGGGGACATCCACCCTGCCTGCCTGCCTGCCTGCCTGCCTGCCTGCCTGCCTGCCGCCCGCCTGGCGCTTCTATACCAAGGGCCAGGTTCTTACCCGGTCTACCTGGGGGGAGGCAGGCAGGCAGGCAGGCAGGAAGGCAGCAGGCAGGGGACATCCACCCTGCCTGCCTGCCTGCCGGCCTGCCTGCCTACCTGCCTGCCTGCCGCCCGCCTGGCGCTTCTATACAAAGGGCCAGGTTCTTACCCGGTCTACCTGGGGGGAGGCAGGCAGGCAGGCAGGCAGGCAGGCAGGAAGGCAGCAGGCAGGGGACATCCACCCTGCCTGCCTGCCTGCCTGCCTGCCTGCCTGCCTGCCTGCCGCCCGCCTGGCGCTTCTATACCAAGGGCCAGGTTCTTACCCGGTCTACCTGGGGGGAGGCAGGCAGGCAGGCAGGCAGGAAGGCAGCAGGCAGGGGACATCCACCCTGCCTGCCTGCCTGCCGGCCTGCCTGCCTACCTGCCTGCCTGCCGCCCGCCTGGCGCTTCTATACAAAGGGCCAGGTTCTTACCCGGTCTACCTGGGGGGAGGCAGGCAGGCAGGCAGGCAGGCAGGCAGGAAGGCAGCAGGCAGGGGACATCCACCCTGCCTGCCTGCCTGCCT
>NW_028293309.1:67500-72500 GCF_964106645.2 Podarcis pityusensis
CCTCGCCGCCCCTCTCCCGGCAGAGACCCGAAGGCCCGTGGCACGGGATCGGAGAAGGAGGCTGCTCGCCGCTGCTCCGAGGGAACCGGGTCGGACGCCGCGCCTGCCCCGCGCCGTGGGTCTACACTGGCCGGGGAGCGCGGTTGGGTCGTCTTCGGTTCCCCCCGGAAGAACCGCGTCGGACGCCGCGCCTGCCCCCGCCGTGGGTCTACACTGGCCGGGGAGCGCGGTTGGGTCGTCTTCGGTTCAACCAGAAGTACCGCGTCAGACGCCGCGCCTGCCCCCGCCGTGGGTCCACACTGGCCGGGGAGCGCGGTTGGGTCGTCTGCGGTTCTCCAGAGGGTCCTGAAAACCCTGTCGCCAGAAATCTCCGCGCGCATGCTGTCCTTGCCCGGCGAGAGCAGAGGGCGTCTCGGGCGCCGGCGCCGGCGCCGCGACAGGCCGGCGTCTCGGAAGCCCCTGGCGGCCAGACGCGGCAGGCTCACTCCGGTGAGAGGCTCCGCGACTTCCCGGTCGTGCCGGTCTACCCATGCGCCGCGGCGGGGGTAGACCGTTCCCGGCGCCCGGCCTCTGCTTCTCGGCGACGGGCGGAGGGTGGGAAGGCCGGGGAAGGGCAGGCTTGCGGGCGTCTGTGGGGGTCCGGCCCCCGCCCGCTCCAGGGGCGAGGTTGCCGGTGGCCCCGGTCTACCGGCCGGCAAGCGGGGATGGCTCGGCCGGTCTTCCCGGCGGAAGGAGCGGAAACGCCGGCCGTTTTCCGGGCGGGGGGCGGCCGTGTCTAGCTCCCCGCCGGAGGGACCCGGCAGCGTGGCCCGTTCTTCCTGCGGCCGCTGGCGGCTCTCGCTCTCCCCCGGTGGTCCACTACTGGCCGGGGAAGCTGGGACGTGGCGGTCCCCTTCCCAGGACGGAAGGCTTTCCCGGTCTACCGCTGGGAGGTCTGTCCGCTGCCCGGTCCCGCCGTTCTCCACCCGGCCGAGGCGGCTGGGGCTTTCCGGTCCTCCCCGGTCTCCCCGCCGCCGGAGGCCCGCCGACCGCCCGGTCTACTCGCGAGGGCCCCGGTCCTCTCGGCGGCGGCGGCGGCGGCGGCGGCCTTGCCAGCCCCCTTCCGAGAACGGGGGTCCTCCCGGTCTACCGTCCGAAGGCCCGGTCTGCTTCTCGCGTCCACGGTCACCCCGTTCTGGCCCGGGTCTGGCAGCGGTGCCCGGTCTCCCGGCCCTGGGCTCTGCTGGCCGTGGAGGCTGGGTCCTGCCGGTCTACCCCCGAGGAAGGGAGGCTTCCCGGTCGACCCACCGGCGGGGAGGGGCAGGCGACGTTGCCCGGTCTCCCGGCCCTCGGCTCCCCTCCGGTCTACCGGCCGGGAAGGCTGGGTCTTGCCGGTCTTCCTCCGAGATCGTGGGCCTTCCCGGTCTACCTGCCGGAAAGGGCGCCTCTGCCGGGCTTCCTGGCGTCCGGCGAGGCACCGCTGGCCGGTCTACTCGGTGTCAGGCCCGGTGGGCTCCTCGCGTCCACGCACACCACACCACGCCCTCCCTCCCTGCCTGCCTGCCTGCCTGCCTGCCTGCCTGCCTGCCGCCTGACCAGCGCTCCTAGACAAAGGAACAGGCTCTTGCCCGGTCTACCTGGAAGGCAGGGAGCGGACGGCCACCCTCCCCGCCAGCCTGCCTGCTTGCTCGCCGCACGGTCTGGGGCTTCCAGGTCCACCTAAGAGGAGGAAACGGCTTCCCGGTCTACCCTCCATGGGGCCGGGAGGCGCCGGTCCACTAGGCGGGGGGCGGGCGCGCGCGCGCGCGCGCCTGGAGCCGCTGCCCGGTCTACCTGCCTTCGAAGGGGGGGGGCTCTGGCCGGTCTTGCGAGAACGGTAGACTTTCCGGTCTACCTGCCGGAAAGCGCGGTTCTGCCGGGCTACCTGGCGTACGGCGCGGAACCGCTGGGCGGTCTGCTGGGCGCCGGACCTCGGTGAGTACGGTCTCCCGGCCGGAGGGGCTGGCGGCGTTGCCCGGTCTCCCGCCCCTCGGCTTCCCTCCGGTCTACCGGCCGGGAAGGCTGGGGTTTGCCATCTTCCTCCGAGATCGTCGTGGCTTCCCGGTCTACCCACCGGAAAGAGAGGCCCTGCCTGCCTGCCTGCCTGCCTGCCTGCCTGCTCGCCTCAGTGCCTGCGGCTTCCAGGTCTACCTCCGAGGAGAAAGGTCTTCCTGGTCTACCCTCCTTGGGCCCGGCAAACGCCGGTCCACACGGCGGTGGGCCTGGAGCGGCTGCCCGGTCTTCTTGTCGGCGGAGGTGGGCAGGCTGGGTGGTCCCGGTCTTCCTCCGAGATCGTGGGGGCTTCCTGGTCTACCCACCGGAAAGCGCGGCACTGCCGGGCTACCTGGCGCACGGCGCGCGACCGCAGGCCGGTCTACCGGGCGCCAGACCTCGGGAAGCCCGGTCTCCCGGCCCTCGGCTCCCCTCCGGTCTACCGGCCGGGAAGGCCGGGGTTTGCCGGTCATCCTCAGAGATCGTGGGGGCTTCCCGGTCTACCCCCCCCCGGAAAGCACGGCTCTGCCGGACTACCTGGCACACGGCGCGCGACCGCTGGCCGGTCTACTGGGCTCCGGACCTCAGTGAGCCCGGTCTCCCGGCCGGAGGGGGCTGGCGGCGTTGCCCGGTCTCCCGGCCCTCGGCTCCCCTCCGGTCTACCGGCCGGGAAGGCTGGGGTTTGCCGGTCTTCCTCCGAGATCGTGGGGGCTTCCCGGTCTACCCACCGGAAAGCGCGGCTCTGCCGGACTACCTGGCACACGGCGCGAGACCGCTGGCCGGTCTACCGGGCGCCGGACCTCGGTGAGCCCGGTCTCCCGGCCCTCGGCTCCCCTCCGGTCTACCGTCCCGGGAGGCTGGGTCCTGCCGGTCTACCCCCGAGGAAGGGCGGCTTCCCGGTCGACCCGCTGGAGGGGCGGGGCAGGCGACGTTGCCCGGTCTCCCGGCCCTCGGCTCCCCTCCGGTCTACCGTCCCGGGAGGCTGGGGCGTGCCGGTCTACCTCCGAGATCGGTGGGGGGGTTCTGTTTCGGGCCAGTCTGCTCGCCGGGCTCCCGGTCTACCGGCCTGCCGGAGAGCCTGCGGCTTGCCGGTCTACTAGGCAGGACGGAGGGCTTCCCGGTCTACCTGCCCGTGCCGGCCCCCCCCCATGGAGCCTCCAGGTCTACCCGGTCGCTGTAACCCGACGACATCGCCAAGGGTGGGCGGGGTTCGTGGCGACAGCTGCCGTAGAACTTGGCGACTTTGTAGACCGCCGCTTGGCGGCAGCGCAGCAGGTAGGCGATGGAGGGGACGGGTGAGGGCGTGCGGGCGTTCGTCCTTGCAGGGACGGCAAGGGAGAAAAGTCTTGGCGTGCGTGCGTTCCTTTGCGGGAGGGGGAGCATGCGGAGACACAGGGATACAGAAAGACAAGCAGAAATGCGCTCGTGCGTTCTCACACACACTTGATTGGGAGGGAGGGAGGGAGGGAGGGAGGGGGGGAGGGAAAGCAGAGGCAGGCAGGCAGAAACAAAATCTCTCTGTCTCTCATCTCTCGTCTCTCGTCCCTCTCTCTCGTCCCTCTCTCTCGTCTCTCTCTCTCGTCTCTCTCTCCCTCTCTCTCTCTCGTCTCTCTCTCTCGTCTCTCTCTCTCGCTCTCTCTCTCTCTCTCTCTCTCTCTCTCTCTCGTCTCTCTCTCTCTCTCTCTCTCTCTCTCTCTCGTCCCTCTCTCTCGTCTCTCTCTCTCGTCTCTCTCTCCCTCTCTCTCTCTCTCTCTCGTCTCTCTCTCTCGTCTCTCTCTCCCTCTCTCTCTCTCTCGTCTCTCTCTCTCTCTCTCTCTCTCTCTCTCTCTCTCTCGTCCCTCTCTCTCGTCCCTCTCTCTCCTCTCTCTCTCTCTCTCACACACACACACACACAGTCGTTTGGGGGAGAGGGAGACAGAAGGGCACAAAATTTCTCTCTCACACTAAGCATACACTCAAACACAGCATGTGCTTCTGTGGGGGGAGACAGACAGGGACAGAGAGATAGACACAAAATCTCACTCCAACGCGCGCACACGCACACCAAAGAAACCACCCCCGCCCACGACATCGCCAAGGGCGATCCCTTGCCGTCCCTGCAAGGACGTACGCCCGCACGCCCGCACGCCCCGCCCCGCCCCACTCCACTCCACCCCACCCTACCCGTCTCCTCCATCGCCTACCTGCTGCTCTGCTGCCAAGCGGCGGTCTACAAACTCACCGAGGTCTACGGCAGCTGTCGCCACGAACGCCGCCCTTGGCCATGTCGTGGTTTGTCGTGGCGATGTGCTTGCGGGTGGGGGAGAGAGAGAGAGACAGACCCAAAATAGATCACAGAGAGAGAGCGAGGCAGGCGGGCGGGCGGGCGGGCGGGCGGGCAGGCAGGCAGGCAGGCCGGCACACACAAACACTCACGCATCCCCCATTTCGACCGCACAGACGCACGCACGCACGCACGCACGATCTTGAAAACAAGAGGGATACGACGAAGGCGAAGGCGAAGGCGAAGGCGAAGGCGAAGGAGGAGGAGGAGGAGGAGGAGGAGGAGGAGGAGGAGGAGAAGAAGAAGAAGAAGAAGAAGAAGAAGAAGAAGAAGAAGAAGAAGAAGAAGAAGACGGCTGCCCTGCGCTTATCATGCTGGCCACAAGAGGGCGCTTCTTAACCAAGGGCCAGTTTCTTACCCGGTCTACCTGAGGGGGGGAGAGGCAGGCAGGCAGCAGGCAGGGGACATCCACCCTGCCTGCCTGCCTGCCTGCCTGCCTGCCTGCCTACCTACCTACCTACCTGCCTGCCTGCCTGCCTGCAGGCAGGAAGGAAGGCAGCAGGCAGGGGACATCCACCCTGCCTGCCTGCCTGCCTGCCTGCCTGCCTGCCTACCTGCCTGCCTGCCTGCCTGCCTGCCTGCCCGCCTGCCGCCCGCCTGCCCCCTGACGCTTCTAAACAAAGGTCCAGGTTCTTACCCGGTCTACCTGGGCGGAGGCAGGCAGGGG
>NW_028293309.1:85000-87500 GCF_964106645.2 Podarcis pityusensis
CCTGCCTGCCTGCCTGCCTGCCGCCTGACCAGCGCTCCTAGACAAAGGAACAGGCTCTTGCCCGGTCTACCTGGAAGGCAGGGAGCGGACGGCCACCCTCCCCGCCAGCCTGCCTGCTTGCTCGCCGCACGGTCTGGGGCTTCCAGGTCCACCTAAGAGGAGGAAACGGCTTCCCGGTCTACCCTCCATGGGGCCGGGAGGCGCCGGTCCACTAGGCGGGGGGCGGGCGCGCGCGCGCGCGCGCCTGGAGCCGCTGCCCGGTCTACCTGCCTTCGAAGGGGGGGGCTCTGGCCGGTCTTGCGAGAACGGTAGACTTTCCGGTCTACCTGCCGGAAAGCGCGGTTCTGCCGGGCTACCTGGCGTACGGCGCGGAACCGCTGGGCGGTCTGCTGGGCGCCGGACCTCGGTGAGTACGGTCTCCCGGCCGGAGGGGCTGGCGGCGTTGCCCGGTCTCCCGCCCCTCGGCTTCCCTCCGGTCTACCGGCTGGGAAGGCTGGGGTTTGCCATCTTCCTCCGAGATCGTCGTGGCTTCCCGGTCTACCCACCGGAAAGAGAGGCCCTGCCTGCCTGCCTGCCTGCCTGCCTGCCTGCCTGCCTGCTCGCCTCAGTGCCTGCGGCTTCCAGGTCTACCTCCGAGGAGAAAGGTCTTCCTGGTCTACCCTCCTTGGGCCCGGCAAACGCCGGTCCACACGGCGGTGGGCCTGGAGCGGCTGCCCGGTCTTCTTGTCGGCGGAGGTGGGCAGGCTGGGTGGTCCCGGTCTTCCTCCGAGATCGTGGGGGCTTCCCGGTCTACCCACCGGAAAGCGCGGCACTGCCGGGCTACCTGGCGCACGGCGCGCGACCGCAGGCCGGTCTACCGGGCGCCAGACCTCGGGAAGCCCGGTCTCCCGGCCCTCGGCTCCCCTCCGGTCTACCGGCCGGGAAGGCCGGGGTTTGCCGGTCATCCTCAGAGATCGTGGGGGCTTCCCGGTCTACCCCCCCCCCGGAAAGCACGGCTCTGCCGGACTACCTGGCACACGGCGCGCGACCGCTGGCCGGTCTACTGGGCTCCGGACCTCAGTGAGCCCGGTCTCCCGGCCGGAGGGGGCTGGCGGCGTTGCCCGGTCTCCCGGCCCTCGGCTCCCCTCCGGTCTACCGGCCGGGAAGGCTGGGGTTTGCCGGTCTTCCTCCGAGATCGTGGGGGCTTCCCGGTCTACCCACCGGAAAGCGCGGCTCTGCCGGACTACCTGGCACACGGCGCGAGACCGCTGGCCGGTCTACCGGGCGCCGGACCTCGGTGAGCCCGGTCTCCCGGCCCTCGGCTCCCCTCCGGTCTACCGTCCCGGGAGGCTGGGTCCTGCCGGTCTACCCCCGAGGAAGGGCGGCTTCCCGGTCGACCCGCTGGAGGGGCGGGGCAGGCGACGTTGCCCGGTCTCCCGGCCCTCGGCTCCCCTCCGGTCTACCGTCCCGGGAGGCTGGGGCGTGCCGGTCTACCTCCGAGATCGGGGGGGGGGTCTGTTTCGGGCCAGTCTGCTCGCCGGGCTCCCGGTCTACCGGCCTGCCGGAGAGCCTGCGGCTTGCCGGTCTACTAGGCAGGACGGAGGGCTTCCCGGTCTACCTGCCCGTGCCGGCCCCCCCCCGGGAGCCTCCAGGTCTACCCGGTCGCTGTAACCCGACGACATCGCCAAGGGTGGGCGGGGTTCGTGGCGACAGCTGCCGTAGAACTTGGCGACTTTGTAGACCGCCGCTTGGCGGCAGCGCAGCAGGTAGGCGATGGAGGGGACGGGTGAGGGCGTGCGGGCGTTCGTCCTTGCAGGGACGGCAAGGGAGAAAAGTCTTGGCGTGCGTGCGTTCCTTTGCGGGAGGGGGAGCATGCGGAGACACAGGGATACAGAAAGACAAGCAGAAATGCGCTCGTGCGTTCTCACACACACTTGATTGGGAGGGAGGGAGGGAGGGGGGGAGGGAAAGCAGAGGCAGGCAGGCAGAAACAAAATCTCTCTGTCTCTCATCTCTCGTCTCTCGTCCCTCTCTCTCGTCCCTCTCTCTCGTCTCTCTCTCTCGTCTCTCTCTCCCTCTCTCTCTCTCGTCTCTCTCTCTCGTCTCTCTCTCTCGCTCTCTCTCTCTCTCTCTCTCTCTCTCTCTCTCGTCTCTCTCTCTCTCTCTCTCTCTCTCTCTCTCGTCCCTCTCTCTCGTCTCTCTCTCTCGTCTCTCTCTCCCTCTCTCTCTCTCTCTCTCGTCTCTCTCTCTCGTCTCTCTCTCCCTCTCTCTCTCTCTCGTCTCTCTCTCTCTCTCTCTCTCTCTCTCTCTCTCTCTCGTCCCTCTCTCTCGTCCCTCTCTCTCCTCTCTCTCTCTCTCTCACACACACACACACACAGTCGTTTGGGGGAGAGGGAGACAGAAGGGCACAAAATTTCTCTCTCACACTAAGCATACACTCAAACACAGCATGTGCTTCTGTGGGGGGAGACAGACAGGGACAGAGAGATAGACACAAAATCTCACTCCAACGCGCGCACAC
>NW_028293309.1:100000-105000 GCF_964106645.2 Podarcis pityusensis
GGTGGGAAGGCCGGGGAAGGGCAGGCTTGCGGGCGTCTGTGGGGGTCCGGCCCCCGCCCGCTCCAGGGGCGAGGTTGCCGGTGGCCCCGGTCTACCGGCCGGCAAGCGGGGATGGCTCGGCCGGTCTTCCCGGCGGAAGGAGCGGAAACGCCGGCCGTTTTCCGGGCGGGGGGCGGCCGTGTCTAGCTCCCCGCCGGAGGGACCCGGCAGCGTGGCCCGTTCTTCCTGCGGCCGCTGGCGGCTCTCGCTCTCCCCCGGTGGTCCACTACTGGCCGGGGAAGCTGGGACGTGGCGGTCCCCTTCCCAGGACGGAAGGCTTTCCCGGTCTACCGCTGGGAGGTCTGTCCGCTGCCCGGTCCCGCCGTTCTCCACCCGGCCGAGGCGGCTGGGGCTTTCCGGTCCTCCCCGGTCTCCCCGCCGCCGGAGGCCCGCCGACCGCCCGGTCTACTCGCGAGGGCCCCGGTCCTCTCGGCGGCGGCGGCGGCGGCGGCGGCCTTGCCAGCCCCCTTCCGAGAACGGGGGTCCTCCCGGTCTACCGTCCGAAGGCCCGGTCTGCTTCTCGCGTCCACGGTCACCCCGTTCTGGCCCGGGTCTGGCAGCGGTGCCCGGTCTCCCGGCCCTGGGCTCTGCTGGCCGTGGAGGCTGGGTCCTGCCGGTCTACCCCCGAGGAAGGGAGGCTTCCCGGTCGACCCGCCGGCGGGGAGGGGCAGGCGACGTTGCCCGGTCTCCCGGCCCTCGGCTCCCCTCCGGTCTACCGGCCGGGAAGGCTGGGTCTTGCCGGTCTTCCTCCGAGATCGTGGGCCTTCCCGGTCTACCTGCCGGAAAGGGCGCCTCTGCCGGGCTTCCTGGCGTCCGGCGAGGCACCGCTGGCCGGTCTACTCGGTGTCAGGCCCGGTGGGCTCCTCGCGTCCACGCACACCACACCACGCCCTCCCTCCCTGCCTGCCTGCCTGCCTGCCTGCCTGCCTGCCTGCCGCCTGACCAGCGCTCCTAGACAAAGGAACAGGCTCTTGCCCGGTCTACCTGGAAGGCAGGGAGCGGACGGCCACCCTCCCCGCCAGCCTGCCTGCTTGCTCGCCGCACGGTCTGGGGCTTCCAGGTCCACCTAAGAGGAGGAAACGGCTTCCCGGTCTACCCTCCATGGGGCCGGGAGGCGCCGGTCCACTAGGCGGGGGGCGGGCGCGCGCGCGCGCGCGCCTGGAGCCGCTGCCCGGTCTACCTGCCTTCGAAGGGGGGGGCTCTGGCCGGTCTTGCGAGAACGGTAGACTTTCCGGTCTACCTGCCGGAAAGCGCGGTTCTGCCGGGCTACCTGGCGTACGGCGCGGAACCGCTGGGCGGTCTGCTGGGCGCCGGACCTCGGTGAGTACGGTCTCCCGGCCGGAGGGGCTGGCGGCGTTGCCCGGTCTCCCGCCCCTCGGCTTCCCTCCGGTCTACCGGCTGGGAAGGCTGGGGTTTGCCATCTTCCTCCGAGATCGTCGTGGCTTCCCGGTCTACCCACCGGAAAGAGAGGCCCTGCCTGCCTGCCTGCCTGCCTGCCTGCCTGCCTGCCTGCTCGCCTCAGTGCCTGCGGCTTCCAGGTCTACCTCCGAGGAGAAAGGTCTTCCTGGTCTACCCTCCTTGGGCCCGGCAAACGCCGGTCCACACGGCGGTGGGCCTGGAGCGGCTGCCCGGTCTTCTTGTCGGCGGAGGTGGGCAGGCTGGGTGGTCCCGGTCTTCCTCCGAGATCGTGGGGGCTTCCCGGTCTACCCACCGGAAAGCGCGGCACTGCCGGGCTACCTGGCGCACGGCGCGCGACCGCAGGCCGGTCTACCGGGCGCCAGACCTCGGGAAGCCCGGTCTCCCGGCCCTCGGCTCCCCTCCGGTCTACCGGCCGGGAAGGCCGGGGTTTGCCGGTCATCCTCAGAGATCGTGGGGGCTTCCCGGTCTACCCCCCCCCCGGAAAGCACGGCTCTGCCGGACTACCTGGCACACGGCGCGCGACCGCTGGCCGGTCTACTGGGCTCCGGACCTCAGTGAGCCCGGTCTCCCGGCCGGAGGGGGCTGGCGGCGTTGCCCGGTCTCCCGGCCCTCGGCTCCCCTCCGGTCTACCGGCCGGGAAGGCTGGGGTTTGCCGGTCTTCCTCCGAGATCGTGGGGGCTTCCCGGTCTACCCACCGGAAAGCGCGGCTCTGCCGGACTACCTGGCACACGGCGCGAGACCGCTGGCCGGTCTACCGGGCGCCGGACCTCGGTGAGCCCGGTCTCCCGGCCCTCGGCTCCCCTCCGGTCTACCGTCCCGGGAGGCTGGGTCCTGCCGGTCTACCCCCGAGGAAGGGCGGCTTCCCGGTCGACCCGCTGGAGGGGCGGGGCAGGCGACGTTGCCCGGTCTCCCGGCCCTCGGCTCCCCTCCGGTCTACCGTCCCGGGAGGCTGGGGCGTGCCGGTCTACCTCCGAGATCGGGGGGGGGGTCTGTTTCGGGCCAGTCTGCTCGCCGGGCTCCCGGTCTACCGGCCTGCCGGAGAGCCTGCGGCTTGCCGGTCTACTAGGCAGGACGGAGGGCTTCCCGGTCTACCTGCCCGTGCCGGCCCCCCCCCGGGAGCCTCCAGGTCTACCCGGTCGCTGTAACCCGACGACATCGCCAAGGGTGGGCGGGGTTCGTGGCGACAGCTGCCGTAGAACTTGGCGACTTTGTAGACCGCCGCTTGGCGGCAGCGCAGCAGGTAGGCGATGGAGGGGACGGGTGAGGGCGTGCGGGCGTTCGTCCTTGCAGGGACGGCAAGGGAGAAAAGTCTTGGCGTGCGTGCGTTCCTTTGCGGGAGGGGGAGCATGCGGAGACACAGGGATACAGAAAGACAAGCAGAAATGCGCTCGTGCGTTCTCACACACACTTGATTGGGAGGGAGGGAGGGAGGGGGGGAGGGAAAGCAGAGGCAGGCAGGCAGAAACAAAATCTCTCTGTCTCTCATCTCTCGTCTCTCGTCCCTCTCTCTCGTCCCTCTCTCTCGTCTCTCTCTCTCGTCTCTCTCTCCCTCTCTCTCTCTCGTCTCTCTCTCTCGTCTCTCTCTCTCGCTCTCTCTCTCTCTCTCTCTCTCTCTCTCTCTCGTCTCTCTCTCTCTCTCTCTCTCTCTCTCTCTCGTCCCTCTCTCTCGTCTCTCTCTCTCGTCTCTCTCTCCCTCTCTCTCTCTCTCTCTCGTCTCTCTCTCTCGTCTCTCTCTCCCTCTCTCTCTCTCTCGTCTCTCTCTCTCTCTCTCTCTCTCTCTCTCTCTCTCTCGTCCCTCTCTCTCGTCCCTCTCTCTCCTCTCTCTCTCTCTCTCACACACACACACACACAGTCGTTTGGGGGAGAGGGAGACAGAAGGGCACAAAATTTCTCTCTCACACTAAGCATACACTCAAACACAGCATGTGCTTCTGTGGGGGGAGACAGACAGGGACAGAGAGATAGACACAAAATCTCACTCCAACGCGCGCACACGCACACCAAAGAAACCACCCCCGCCCACGACATCGCCAAGGGCGATCCCTTGCCGTCCCTGCAAGGACGTACGCCCGCACGCCCGCACGCCCCGCCCCGCCCCACTCCACTCCACCCCACCCTACCCGTCTCCTCCATCGCCTACCTGCTGCTCTGCTGCCAAGCGGCGGTCTACAAACTCACCGAGGTCTACGGCAGCTGTCGCCACGAACGCCGCCCTTGGCCATGTCGTGGTTTGTCGTGGCGATGTGCTTGCGGGTGGGGGAGAGAGAGAGAGACAGACCCAAAATAGATCACAGAGAGAGAGCGAGGCAGGCGGGCGGGCGGGCGGGCGGGCGGGCAGGCAGGCAGGCAGGCCGGCACACACAAACACTCACGCATCCCCCATTTCGACCGCACAGACGCACGCACGCACGCACGCACGATCTTGAAAACAAGAGGGATACGACGAAGGCGAAGGCGAAGGCGAAGGCGAAGGCGAAGGAGGAGGAGGAGGAGGAGGAGGAGGAGGAGAAGAAGAAGAAGAAGAAGAAGAAGAAGAAGAAGAAGAAGAAGAAGAAGAAGAAGAAGACGGCTGCCCTGCGCTTATCATGCTGGCCACAAGAGGGCGCTTCTTAACCAAGGGCCAGTTTCTTACCCGGTCTACCTGAGGGGGGGAGAGGCAGGCAGGCAGCAGGCAGGGGACATCCACCCTGCCTGCCTGCCTGCCTGCCTGCCTGCCTGCCTACCTACCTACCTACCTACCTACCTGCCTGCCTGCCTGCCTGCAGGCAGGAAGGAAGGCAGCAGGCAGGGGACATCCACCCTGCCTGCCTGCCTGCCTGCCTGCCTGCCTGCCTACCTGCCTGCCTGCCTGCCTGCCTGCCTGCCCGCCTGCCGCCCGCCTGCCCCCTGACGCTTCTAAACAAAGGTCCAGGTTCTTACCCGGTCTACCTGGGCGGAGGCAGGCAGGGGACAGCGACGCTCCCTGCCTGCCTGCCTGCCTGCCTGCTGCCCGCCTGGTGCTTCTATACAAAGGGCCAGGTTCTTACCCGGTCTACCTGGGGGGAGGCAGGCAGGCAGGCAGGCAGGCAGGAAGGCAGCAGGCAGGGGACATCCACCCACCCACCCTGCCTGCCTGCCTGCCTGCCTGCCTGCCTGCCTGCCTGCCTGCCTGCCTGCCTGCTGCCCGCCTGGCGCTTCTATACAAAGGGCCAGGTTCTTACCCGGTCTACCTGGGGGGAGGCAGGCAGGCAGGCAGGCAGGCAGGCAGGAAGGCAGCAGGCAGGGGACATCCACCCTGCCTGCCTGCCTGCCTGCCTGCCTGCCTGCCTGCCTGCCGCCCGCCTGGCGCTTCTATACCAAGGGCCAGGTTCTTACCCGGTCTACCTGGGGGGAGGCAGGCAGGCAGGCAGGCAGGAAGGCAGCAGGCAGGGGACATCCACCCTGCCTGCCTGCCTGCCGGCCTGCCTGCCTACCTGCCTGCCTGCCGCCCGCCTGGCGCTTCTATACAAAGGGCCAGGTTCTTACCCGGTCTACCTGGGGGGAGGCAGGCAGGCAGGCAGGCA
>NW_028293309.1:115000-120000 GCF_964106645.2 Podarcis pityusensis
CCAGAAGTACCGCGTCAGACGCCGCGCCTGCCCCCGCCGTGGGTCCACACTGGCCGGGGAGCGCGGTTGGGTCGTCTGCGGTTCTCCAGAGGGTCCTGAAAACCCTGTCGCCAGAAATCTCCGCGCGCATGCTGTCCTTGCCCGGCGAGAGCAGAGGGCGTCTCGGGCGCCGGCGCCGGCGCCGCGACAGGCCGGCGTCTCGGAAGCCCCTGGCGGCCAGACGCGGCAGGCTCACTCCGGTGAGAGGCTCCGCGACTTCCCGGTCGTGCCGGTCTACCCATGCGCCGCGGCGGGGGTAGACCGTTCCCGGCGCCCGGCCTCTGCTTCTCGGCGACGGGCGGAGGGTGGGAAGGCCGGGGAAGGGCAGGCTTGCGGGCGTCTGTGGGGGTCCGGCCCCCGCCCGCTCCAGGGGCGAGGTTGCCGGTGGCCCCGGTCTACCGGCCGGCAAGCGGGGATGGCTCGGCCGGTCTTCCCGGCGGAAGGAGCGGAAACGCCGGCCGTTTTCCGGGCGGGGGGCGGCCGTGTCTAGCTCCCCGCCGGAGGGACCCGGCAGCGTGGCCCGTTCTTCCTGCGGCCGCTGGCGGCTCTCGCTCTCCCCCGGTGGTCCACTACTGGCCGGGGAAGCTGGGACGTGGCGGTCCCCTTCCCAGGACGGAAGGCTTTCCCGGTCTACCGCTGGGAGGTCTGTCCGCTGCCCGGTCCCGCCGTTCTCCACCCGGCCGAGGCGGCTGGGGCTTTCCGGTCCTCCCCGGTCTCCCCGCCGCCGGAGGCCCGCCGACCGCCCGGTCTACTCGCGAGGGCCCCGGTCCTCTCGGCGGCGGCGGCGGCGGCGGCGGCCTTGCCAGCCCCCTTCCGAGAACGGGGGTCCTCCCGGTCTACCGTCCGAAGGCCCGGTCTGCTTCTCGCGTCCACGGTCACCCCGTTCTGGCCCGGGTCTGGCAGCGGTGCCCGGTCTCCCGGCCCTGGGCTCTGCTGGCCGTGGAGGCTGGGTCCTGCCGGTCTACCCCCGAGGAAGGGAGGCTTCCCGGTCGACCCACCGGCGGGGAGGGGCAGGCGACGTTGCCCGGTCTCCCGGCCCTCGGCTCCCCTCCGGTCTACCGGCCGGGAAGGCTGGGTCTTGCCGGTCTTCCTCCGAGATCGTGGGCCTTCCCGGTCTACCTGCCGGAAAGGGCGCCTCTGCCGGGCTTCCTGGCGTCCGGCGAGGCACCGCTGGCCGGTCTACTCGGTGTCAGGCCCGGTGGGCTCCTCGCGTCCACGCACACCACACCACGCCCTCCCTCCCTGCCTGCCTGCCTGCCTGCCTGCCTGCCTGCCTGCCGCCTGACCAGCGCTCCTAGACAAAGGAACAGGCTCTTGCCCGGTCTACCTGGAAGGCAGGGAGCGGACGGCCACCCTCCCCGCCAGCCTGCCTGCTTGCTCGCCGCACGGTCTGGGGCTTCCAGGTCCACCTAAGAGGAGGAAACGGCTTCCCGGTCTACCCTCCATGGGGCCGGGAGGCGCCGGTCCACTAGGCGGGGGGCGGGCGCGCGCGCGCGCGCGCCTGGAGCCGCTGCCCGGTCTACCTGCCTTCGAAGGGGGGGGGCTCTGGCCGGTCTTGCGAGAACGGTAGACTTTCCGGTCTACCTGCCGGAAAGCGCGGTTCTGCCGGGCTACCTGGCGTACGGCGCGGAACCGCTGGGCGGTCTGCTGGGCGCCGGACCTCGGTGAGTACGGTCTCCCGGCCGGAGGGGCTGGCGGCGTTGCCCGGTCTCCCGCCCCTCGGCTTCCCTCCGGTCTACCGGCCGGGAAGGCTGGGGTTTGCCATCTTCCTCCGAGATCGTCGTGGCTTCCCGGTCTACCCACCGGAAAGAGAGGCCCTGCCTGCCTGCCTGCCTGCCTGCCTGCCTGCTCGCCTCAGTGCCTGCGGCTTCCAGGTCTACCTCCGAGGAGAAAGGTCTTCCTGGTCTACCCTCCTTGGGCCCGGCAAACGCCGGTCCACACGGCGGTGGGCCTGGAGCGGCTGCCCGGTCTTCTTGTCGGCGGAGGTGGGCAGGCTGGGTGGTCCCGGTCTTCCTCCGAGATCGTGGGGGCTTCCTGGTCTACCCACCGGAAAGCGCGGCACTGCCGGGCTACCTGGCGCACGGCGCGCGACCGCAGGCCGGTCTACCGGGCGCCAGACCTCGGGAAGCCCGGTCTCCCGGCCCTCGGCTCCCCTCCGGTCTACCGGCCGGGAAGGCCGGGGTTTGCCGGTCATCCTCAGAGATCGTGGGGGCTTCCCGGTCTACCCCCCCCCGGAAAGCACGGCTCTGCCGGACTACCTGGCACACGGCGCGCGACCGCTGGCCGGTCTACTGGGCTCCGGACCTCAGTGAGCCCGGTCTCCCGGCCGGAGGGGGCTGGCGGCGTTGCCCGGTCTCCCGGCCCTCGGCTCCCCTCCGGTCTACCGGCCGGGAAGGCTGGGGTTTGCCGGTCTTCCTCCGAGATCGTGGGGGCTTCCCGGTCTACCCACCGGAAAGCGCGGCTCTGCCGGACTACCTGGCACACGGCGCGAGACCGCTGGCCGGTCTACCGGGCGCCGGACCTCGGTGAGCCCGGTCTCCCGGCCCTCGGCTCCCCTCCGGTCTACCGTCCCGGGAGGCTGGGTCCTGCCGGTCTACCCCCGAGGAAGGGCGGCTTCCCGGTCGACCCGCTGGAGGGGCGGGGCAGGCGACGTTGCCCGGTCTCCCGGCCCTCGGCTCCCCTCCGGTCTACCGTCCCGGGAGGCTGGGGCGTGCCGGTCTACCTCCGAGATCGGTGGGGGGGTTCTGTTTCGGGCCAGTCTGCTCGCCGGGCTCCCGGTCTACCGGCCTGCCGGAGAGCCTGCGGCTTGCCGGTCTACTAGGCAGGACGGAGGGCTTCCCGGTCTACCTGCCCGTGCCGGCCCCCCCCCATGGAGCCTCCAGGTCTACCCGGTCGCTGTAACCCGACGACATCGCCAAGGGTGGGCGGGGTTCGTGGCGACAGCTGCCGTAGAACTTGGCGACTTTGTAGACCGCCGCTTGGCGGCAGCGCAGCAGGTAGGCGATGGAGGGGACGGGTGAGGGCGTGCGGGCGTTCGTCCTTGCAGGGACGGCAAGGGAGAAAAGTCTTGGCGTGCGTGCGTTCCTTTGCGGGAGGGGGAGCATGCGGAGACACAGGGATACAGAAAGACAAGCAGAAATGCGCTCGTGCGTTCTCACACACACTTGATTGGGAGGGAGGGAGGGAGGGAGGGAGGGGGGGAGGGAAAGCAGAGGCAGGCAGGCAGAAACAAAATCTCTCTGTCTCTCATCTCTCGTCTCTCGTCCCTCTCTCTCGTCCCTCTCTCTCGTCTCTCTCTCTCGTCTCTCTCTCCCTCTCTCTCTCTCGTCTCTCTCTCTCTCTCTCTCTCTCTCTCTCTCTCTCTCTCTCTCTCTCTCTCTCTCTCTCTCTCTCTCTCTCTCTCTCTCTCTCTCTCTCTCGTCCCTCTCTCTCGTCTCTCTCTCTCGTCTCTCTCTCCCTCTCTCTCTCTCTCTCTCGTCTCTCTCTCTCGTCTCTCTCTCCCTCTCTCTCTCTCTCGTCTCTCTCTCTCTCTCTCTCTCTCTCTCTCTCTCTCTCGTCCCTCTCTCTCGTCCCTCTCTCTCCTCTCTCTCTCTCTCTCACACACACACACACACAGTCGTTTGGGGGAGAGGGAGACAGAAGGGCACAAAATTTCTCTCTCACACTAAGCATACACTCAAACACAGCATGTGCTTCTGTGGGGGGAGACAGACAGGGACAGAGAGATAGACACAAAATCTCACTCCAACGCGCGCACACGCACACCAAAGAAACCACCCCCGCCCACGACATCGCCAAGGGCGATCCCTTGCCGTCCCTGCAAGGACGTACGCCCGCACGCCCGCACGCCCCGCCCCGCCCCACTCCACTCCACCCCACCCTACCCGTCTCCTCCATCGCCTACCTGCTGCTCTGCTGCCAAGCGGCGGTCTACAAACTCACCGAGGTCTACGGCAGCTGTCGCCACGAACGCCGCCCTTGGCCATGTCGTGGTTTGTCGTGGCGATGTGCTTGCGGGTGGGGGAGAGAGAGAGAGACAGACCCAAAATAGATCACAGAGAGAGAGCGAGGCAGGCGGGCGGGCGGGCGGGCGGGCGGGCAGGCAGGCAGGCAGGCCGGCACACACAAACACTCACGCATCCCCCATTTCGACCGCACAGACGCACGCACGCACGCACGCACGATCTTGAAAACAAGAGGGATACGACGAAGGCGAAGGCGAAGGCGAAGGCGAAGGCGAAGGAGGAGGAGGAGGAGGAGGAGGAGGAGGAGGAGGAGGAGAAGAAGAAGAAGAAGAAGAAGAAGAAGAAGAAGAAGAAGAAGAAGAAGAAGAAGACGGCTGCCCTGCGCTTATCATGCTGGCCACAAGAGGGCGCTTCTTAACCAAGGGCCAGTTTCTTACCCGGTCTACCTGAGGGGGGGAGAGGCAGGCAGGCAGCAGGCAGGGGACATCCACCCTGCCTGCCTGCCTGCCTGCCTGCCTGCCTGCCTACCTACCTACCTACCTGCCTGCCTGCCTGCCTGCAGGCAGGAAGGAAGGCAGCAGGCAGGGGACATCCACCCTGCCTGCCTGCCTGCCTGCCTGCCTGCCTGCCTACCTGCCTGCCTGCCTGCCTGCCTGCCTGCCCGCCTGCCGCCCGCCTGCCCCCTGACGCTTCTAAACAAAGGTCCAGGTTCTTACCCGGTCTACCTGGGCGGAGGCAGGCAGGGGACAGCGACGCTCCCTGCCTGCCTGCCTGCCTGCCTGCTGCCCGCCTGGTGCTTCTATACAAAGGGCCAGGTTCTTACCCGGTCTACCTGGGGGGAGGCAGGCAGGCAGGCAGGCAGGCAGGCAGGCAGGAAGGCAGCAGGCAGGGGACATCCACCCACCCACCCTGCCTGCCTGCCTGCCTGCCTGCCTGCCTGCCTGCCTGCCTGCCTGCCTGCTGCCCGCCTGGCGCTTCTATACAAAGGGCCAGGTT
>NW_028293309.1:147500-152500 GCF_964106645.2 Podarcis pityusensis
CGGCGGGGGTAGACCGTTCCCGGCGCCCGGCCTCTGCTTCTCGGCGACGGGCGGAGGGTGGGAAGGCCGGGGAAGGGCAGGCTTGCGGGCGTCTGTGGGGGTCCGGCCCCCGCCCGCTCCAGGGGCGAGGTTGCCGGTGGCCCCGGTCTACCGGCCGGCAAGCGGGGATGGCTCGGCCGGTCTTCCCGGCGGAAGGAGCGGAAACGCCGGCCGTTTTCCGGGCGGGGGGCGGCCGTGTCTAGCTCCCCGCCGGAGGGACCCGGCAGCGTGGCCCGTTCTTCCTGCGGCCGCTGGCGGCTCTCGCTCTCCCCCGGTGGTCCACTACTGGCCGGGGAAGCTGGGACGTGGCGGTCCCCTTCCCAGGACGGAAGGCTTTCCCGGTCTACCGCTGGGAGGTCTGTCCGCTGCCCGGTCCCGCCGTTCTCCACCCGGCCGAGGCGGCTGGGGCTTTCCGGTCCTCCCCGGTCTCCCCGCCGCCGGAGGCCCGCCGACCGCCCGGTCTACTCGCGAGGGCCCCGGTCCTCTCGGCGGCGGCGGCGGCGGCGGCGGCCTTGCCAGCCCCCTTCCGAGAACGGGGGTCCTCCCGGTCTACCGTCCGAAGGCCCGGTCTGCTTCTCGCGTCCACGGTCACCCCGTTCTGGCCCGGGTCTGGCAGCGGTGCCCGGTCTCCCGGCCCTGGGCTCTGCTGGCCGTGGAGGCTGGGTCCTGCCGGTCTACCCCCGAGGAAGGGAGGCTTCCCGGTCGACCCGCCGGCGGGGAGGGGCAGGCGACGTTGCCCGGTCTCCCGGCCCTCGGCTCCCCTCCGGTCTACCGGCCGGGAAGGCTGGGTCTTGCCGGTCTTCCTCCGAGATCGTGGGCCTTCCCGGTCTACCTGCC
The DNA here is from genome assembly GCF_964106645.2 of Podarcis pityusensis. Classification (NCBI taxonomy): domain Eukaryota; kingdom Metazoa; phylum Chordata; class Lepidosauria; order Squamata; family Lacertidae; genus Podarcis; species Podarcis pityusensis. The sequence goes on from NW_028293309.1 coordinate 148,377, forward strand.
GGAAAGGGCGCCTCTGCCGGGCTTCCTGGCGTCCGGCGAGGCACCGCTGGCCGGTCTACTCGGTGTCAGGCCCGGTGGGCTCCTCGCGTCCACGCACACCACACCACGCCCTCCCTCCCTGCCTGCCTGCCTGCCTGCCTGCCTGCCTGCCTGCCGCCTGACCAGCGCTCCTAGACAAAGGAACAGGCTCTTGCCCGGTCTACCTGGAAGGCAGGGAGCGGACGGCCACCCTCCCCGCCAGCCTGCCTGCTTGCTCGCCGCACGGTCTGGGGCTTCCAGGTCCACCTAAGAGGAGGAAACGGCTTCCCGGTCTACCCTCCATGGGGCCGGGAGGCGCCGGTCCACTAGGCGGGGGGCGGGCGCGCGCGCGCGCGCGCCTGGAGCCGCTGCCCGGTCTACCTGCCTTCGAAGGGGGGGGCTCTGGCCGGTCTTGCGAGAACGGTAGACTTTCCGGTCTACCTGCCGGAAAGCGCGGTTCTGCCGGGCTACCTGGCGTACGGCGCGGAACCGCTGGGCGGTCTGCTGGGCGCCGGACCTCGGTGAGTACGGTCTCCCGGCCGGAGGGGCTGGCGGCGTTGCCCGGTCTCCCGCCCCTCGGCTTCCCTCCGGTCTACCGGCTGGGAAGGCTGGGGTTTGCCATCTTCCTCCGAGATCGTCGTGGCTTCCCGGTCTACCCACCGGAAAGAGAGGCCCTGCCTGCCTGCCTGCCTGCCTGCCTGCCTGCCTGCCTGCTCGCCTCAGTGCCTGCGGCTTCCAGGTCTACCTCCGAGGAGAAAGGTCTTCCTGGTCTACCCTCCTTGGGCCCGGCAAACGCCGGTCCACACGGCGGTGGGCCTGGAGCGGCTGCCCGGTCTTCTTGTCGGCGGAGGTGGGCAGGCTGGGTGGTCCCGGTCTTCCTCCGAGATCGTGGGGGCTTCCCGGTCTACCCACCGGAAAGCGCGGCACTGCCGGGCTACCTGGCGCACGGCGCGCGACCGCAGGCCGGTCTACCGGGCGCCAGACCTCGGGAAGCCCGGTCTCCCGGCCCTCGGCTCCCCTCCGGTCTACCGGCCGGGAAGGCCGGGGTTTGCCGGTCATCCTCAGAGATCGTGGGGGCTTCCCGGTCTACCCCCCCCCCGGAAAGCACGGCTCTGCCGGACTACCTGGCACACGGCGCGCGACCGCTGGCCGGTCTACTGGGCTCCGGACCTCAGTGAGCCCGGTCTCCCGGCCGGAGGGGGCTGGCGGCGTTGCCCGGTCTCCCGGCCCTCGGCTCCCCTCCGGTCTACCGGCCGGGAAGGCTGGGGTTTGCCGGTCTTCCTCCGAGATCGTGGGGGCTTCCCGGTCTACCCACCGGAAAGCGCGGCTCTGCCGGACTACCTGGCACACGGCGCGAGACCGCTGGCCGGTCTACCGGGCGCCGGACCTCGGTGAGCCCGGTCTCCCGGCCCTCGGCTCCCCTCCGGTCTACCGTCCCGGGAGGCTGGGTCCTGCCGGTCTACCCCCGAGGAAGGGCGGCTTCCCGGTCGACCCGCTGGAGGGGCGGGGCAGGCGACGTTGCCCGGTCTCCCGGCCCTCGGCTCCCCTCCGGTCTACCGTCCCGGGAGGCTGGGGCGTGCCGGTCTACCTCCGAGATCGGGGGGGGGGTCTGTTTCGGGCCAGTCTGCTCGCCGGGCTCCCGGTCTACCGGCCTGCCGGAGAGCCTGCGGCTTGCCGGTCTACTAGGCAGGACGGAGGGCTTCCCGGTCTACCTGCCCGTGCCGGCCCCCCCCCGGGAGCCTCCAGGTCTACCCGGTCGCTGTAACCCGACGACATCGCCAAGGGTGGGCGGGGTTCGTGGCGACAGCTGCCGTAGAACTTGGCGACTTTGTAGACCGCCGCTTGGCGGCAGCGCAGCAGGTAGGCGATGGAGGGGACGGGTGAGGGCGTGCGGGCGTTCGTCCTTGCAGGGACGGCAAGGGAGAAAAGTCTTGGCGTGCGTGCGTTCCTTTGCGGGAGGGGGAGCATGCGGAGACACAGGGATACAGAAAGACAAGCAGAAATGCGCTCGTGCGTTCTCACACACACTTGATTGGGAGGGAGGGAGGGAGGGGGGGAGGGAAAGCAGAGGCAGGCAGGCAGAAACAAAATCTCTCTGTCTCTCATCTCTCGTCTCTCGTCCCTCTCTCTCGTCCCTCTCTCTCGTCTCTCTCTCTCGTCTCTCTCTCCCTCTCTCTCTCTCGTCTCTCTCTCTCGTCTCTCTCTCTCGCTCTCTCTCTCTCTCTCTCTCTCTCTCTCTCTCTCGTCTCTCTCTCTCTCTCTCTCTCTCTCTCTCTCGTCCCTCTCTCTCGTCTCTCTCTCTCGTCTCTCTCTCCCTCTCTCTCTCTCTCTCTCGTCTCTCTCTCTCGTCTCTCTCTCCCTCTCTCTCTCTCTCGTCTCTCTCTCTCTCTCTCTCTCTCTCTCTCTCTCTCTCGTCCCTCTCTCTCGTCCCTCTCTCTCCTCTCTCTCTCTCTCTCACACACACACACACACAGTCGTTTGGGGGAGAGGGAGACAGAAGGGCACAAAATTTCTCTCTCACACTAAGCATACACTCAAACACAGCATGTGCTTCTGTGGGGGGAGACAGACAGGGACAGAGAGATAGACACAAAATCTCACTCCAACGCGCGCACACGCACACCAAAGAAACCACCCCCGCCCACGACATCGCCAAGGGCGATCCCTTGCCGTCCCTGCAAGGACGTACGCCCGCACGCCCGCACGCCCCGCCCCGCCCCACTCCACTCCACCCCACCCTACCCGTCTCCTCCATCGCCTACCTGCTGCTCTGCTGCCAAGCGGCGGTCTACAAACTCACCGAGGTCTACGGCAGCTGTCGCCACGAACGCCGCCCTTGGCCATGTCGTGGTTTGTCGTGGCGATGTGCTTGCGGGTGGGGGAGAGAGAGAGAGACAGACCCAAAATAGATCACAGAGAGAGAGCGAGGCAGGCGGGCGGGCGGGCGGGCGGGCGGGCAGGCAGGCAGGCAGGCCGGCACACACAAACACTCACGCATCCCCCATTTCGACCGCACAGACGCACGCACGCACGCACGCACGATCTTGAAAACAAGAGGGATACGACGAAGGCGAAGGCGAAGGCGAAGGCGAAGGCGAAGGAGGAGGAGGAGGAGGAGGAGGAGGAGGAGGAGGAGGAGAAGAAGAAGAAGAAGAAGAAGAAGAAGAAGAAGAAGAAGAAGAAGAAGAAGAAGACGGCTGCCCTGCGCTTATCATGCTGGCCACAAGAGGGCGCTTCTTAACCAAGGGCCAGTTTCTTACCCGGTCTACCTGAGGGGGGGAGAGGCAGGCAGGCAGCAGGCAGGGGACATCCACCCTGCCTGCCTGCCTGCCTGCCTGCCTGCCTGCCTACCTACCTACCTACCTGCCTGCCTGCCTGCCTGCAGGCAGGAAGGAAGGCAGCAGGCAGGGGACATCCACCCTGCCTGCCTGCCTGCCTGCCTGCCTGCCTGCCTACCTGCCTGCCTGCCTGCCTGCCTGCCTGCCCGCCTGCCGCCCGCCTGCCCCCTGACGCTTCTAAACAAAGGTCCAGGTTCTTACCCGGTCTACCTGGGCGGAGGCAGGCAGGGGACAGCGACGCTCCCTGCCTGCCTGCCTGCCTGCCTGCTGCCCGCCTGGTGCTTCTATACAAAGGGCCAGGTTCTTACCCGGTCTACCTGGGGGGAGGCAGGCAGGCAGGCAGGCAGGCAGGCAGGCAGGAAGGCAGCAGGCAGGGGACATCCACCCACCCACCCTGCCTGCCTGCCTGCCTGCCTGCCTGCCTGCCTGCCTGCCTGCCTGCCTGCTGCCCGCCTGGCGCTTCTATACAAAGGGCCAGGTTCTTACCCGGTCTACCTGGGGGGAGGCAGGCAGGCAGGCAGGCAGGCAGGCAGGAAGGCAGCAGGCAGGGGACATCCACCCTGCCTGCCTGCCTGCCTGCCTGCCTGCCTGCCTGCCTGCCGCCCGCCTGGCGCTTCTATACCAAGGGCCAGGTTCTTACCCGGTCTACCTGGGGGGAGGCAGGCAGGCAGGCAGGCAGGAAGGCAGCAGGCAGGGGACATCCACCCTGCCTGCCTGCCTGCCGGCCTGCCTGCCTACCTGCCTGCCTGCCGCCCGCCTGGCGCTTCT
>NW_028293309.1:165000-169940 GCF_964106645.2 Podarcis pityusensis
TCTACCCACCGGAAAGAGAGGCCCTGCCTGCCTGCCTGCCTGCCTGCCTGCCTGCCTGCCTGCTCGCCTCAGTGCCTGCGGCTTCCAGGTCTACCTCCGAGGAGAAAGGTCTTCCTGGTCTACCCTCCTTGGGCCCGGCAAACGCCGGTCCACACGGCGGTGGGCCTGGAGCGGCTGCCCGGTCTTCTTGTCGGCGGAGGTGGGCAGGCTGGGTGGTCCCGGTCTTCCTCCGAGATCGTGGGGGCTTCCCGGTCTACCCACCGGAAAGCGCGGCACTGCCGGGCTACCTGGCGCACGGCGCGCGACCGCAGGCCGGTCTACCGGGCGCCAGACCTCGGGAAGCCCGGTCTCCCGGCCCTCGGCTCCCCTCCGGTCTACCGGCCGGGAAGGCCGGGGTTTGCCGGTCATCCTCAGAGATCGTGGGGGCTTCCCGGTCTACCCCCCCCCCGGAAAGCACGGCTCTGCCGGACTACCTGGCACACGGCGCGCGACCGCTGGCCGGTCTACTGGGCTCCGGACCTCAGTGAGCCCGGTCTCCCGGCCGGAGGGGGCTGGCGGCGTTGCCCGGTCTCCCGGCCCTCGGCTCCCCTCCGGTCTACCGGCCGGGAAGGCTGGGGTTTGCCGGTCTTCCTCCGAGATCGTGGGGGCTTCCCGGTCTACCCACCGGAAAGCGCGGCTCTGCCGGACTACCTGGCACACGGCGCGAGACCGCTGGCCGGTCTACCGGGCGCCGGACCTCGGTGAGCCCGGTCTCCCGGCCCTCGGCTCCCCTCCGGTCTACCGTCCCGGGAGGCTGGGTCCTGCCGGTCTACCCCCGAGGAAGGGCGGCTTCCCGGTCGACCCGCTGGAGGGGCGGGGCAGGCGACGTTGCCCGGTCTCCCGGCCCTCGGCTCCCCTCCGGTCTACCGTCCCGGGAGGCTGGGGCGTGCCGGTCTACCTCCGAGATCGGGGGGGGGGTCTGTTTCGGGCCAGTCTGCTCGCCGGGCTCCCGGTCTACCGGCCTGCCGGAGAGCCTGCGGCTTGCCGGTCTACTAGGCAGGACGGAGGGCTTCCCGGTCTACCTGCCCGTGCCGGCCCCCCCCCGGGAGCCTCCAGGTCTACCCGGTCGCTGTAACCCGACGACATCGCCAAGGGTGGGCGGGGTTCGTGGCGACAGCTGCCGTAGAACTTGGCGACTTTGTAGACCGCCGCTTGGCGGCAGCGCAGCAGGTAGGCGATGGAGGGGACGGGTGAGGGCGTGCGGGCGTTCGTCCTTGCAGGGACGGCAAGGGAGAAAAGTCTTGGCGTGCGTGCGTTCCTTTGCGGGAGGGGGAGCATGCGGAGACACAGGGATACAGAAAGACAAGCAGAAATGCGCTCGTGCGTTCTCACACACACTTGATTGGGAGGGAGGGAGGGAGGGGGGGAGGGAAAGCAGAGGCAGGCAGGCAGAAACAAAATCTCTCTGTCTCTCATCTCTCGTCTCTCGTCCCTCTCTCTCGTCCCTCTCTCTCGTCTCTCTCTCTCGTCTCTCTCTCCCTCTCTCTCTCTCGTCTCTCTCTCTCTCTCTCTCTCTCTCTCTCTCTCTCTCTCTCTCTCTCTCTCTCTCTCTCTCTCTTCTCTCTCTCTCTCTCTCTCTCTCTCTCTCTCGTCCCTCTCTCTCGTCTCTCTCTCGTCTCTCTCTCCTCTCTCTCTCTCTCTCTCTCTCTCTCTCTCTCTCTCTCTCTCTCTCTCTCTCTCTCTCTCTCTCTCTCTCTCTCTCTCTCTCTCTCTCTCTCTCTCTCTCTCGTCCCTCTCTCTCGTCCCTCTCTCTCCTCTCTCTCTCTCTCTCACACACACACACACACAGTCGTTTGGGGGAGAGGGAGACAGAAGGGCACAAAATTTCTCTCTCACACTAAGCATACACTCAAACACAGCATGTGCTTCTGTGGGGGGAGACAGACAGGGACAGAGAGATAGACACAAAATCTCACTCCAACGCGCGCACACGCACACCAAAGAAACCACCCCCGCCCACGACATCGCCAAGGGCGATCCCTTGCCGTCCCTGCAAGGACGTACGCCCGCACGCCCGCACGCCCCGCCCCGCCCCACTCCACTCCACCCCACCCTACCCGTCTCCTCCATCGCCTACCTGCTGCTCTGCTGCCAAGCGGCGGTCTACAAACTCACCGAGGTCTACGGCAGCTGTCGCCACGAACGCCGCCCTTGGCCATGTCGTGGTTTGTCGTGGCGATGTGCTTGCGGGTGGGGGAGAGAGAGAGAGACAGACCCAAAATAGATCACAGAGAGAGAGCGAGGCAGGCGGGCGGGCGGGCGGGCGGGCGGGCAGGCAGGCAGGCAGGCCGGCACACACAAACACTCACGCATCCCCCATTTCGACCGCACAGACGCACGCACGCACGCACGCACGATCTTGAAAACAAGAGGGATACGACGAAGGCGAAGGCGAAGGCGAAGGCGAAGGCGAAGGAGGAGGAGGAGGAGGAGGAGGAGGAGGAGAAGAAGAAGAAGAAGAAGAAGAAGAAGAAGAAGAAGAAGAAGAAGAAGAAGAAGAAGACGGCTGCCCTGCGCTTATCATGCTGGCCACAAGAGGGCGCTTCTTAACCAAGGGCCAGTTTCTTACCCGGTCTACCTGAGGGGGGGAGAGGCAGGCAGGCAGCAGGCAGGGGACATCCACCCTGCCTGCCTGCCTGCCTGCCTGCCTGCCTGCCTACCTACCTACCTACCTACCTACCTGCCTGCCTGCCTGCCTGCAGGCAGGAAGGAAGGCAGCAGGCAGGGGACATCCACCCTGCCTGCCTGCCTGCCTGCCTGCCTGCCTGCCTACCTGCCTGCCTGCCTGCCTGCCTGCCTGCCCGCCTGCCGCCCGCCTGCCCCCTGACGCTTCTAAACAAAGGTCCAGGTTCTTACCCGGTCTACCTGGGCGGAGGCAGGCAGGGGACAGCGACGCTCCCTGCCTGCCTGCCTGCCTGCCTGCTGCCCGCCTGGTGCTTCTATACAAAGGGCCAGGTTCTTACCCGGTCTACCTGGGGGGAGGCAGGCAGGCAGGCAGGCAGGCAGGAAGGCAGCAGGCAGGGGACATCCACCCACCCACCCTGCCTGCCTGCCTGCCTGCCTGCCTGCCTGCCTGCCTGCCTGCCTGCCTGCCTGCTGCCCGCCTGGCGCTTCTATACAAAGGGCCAGGTTCTTACCCGGTCTACCTGGGGGGAGGCAGGCAGGCAGGCAGGCAGGCAGGCAGGAAGGCAGCAGGCAGGGGACATCCACCCTGCCTGCCTGCCTGCCTGCCTGCCTGCCTGCCTGCCTGCCGCCCGCCTGGCGCTTCTATACCAAGGGCCAGGTTCTTACCCGGTCTACCTGGGGGGAGGCAGGCAGGCAGGCAGGCAGGAAGGCAGCAGGCAGGGGACATCCACCCTGCCTGCCTGCCTGCCGGCCTGCCTGCCTACCTGCCTGCCTGCCGCCCGCCTGGCGCTTCTATACAAAGGGCCAGGTTCTTACCCGGTCTACCTGGGGGGAGGCAGGCAGGCAGGCAGGCAGGCAGGCAGGAAGGCAGCAGGCAGGGGACATCCACCCTGCCTGCCTGCCTGCCGGCCTGCCTGCCTACCTGCCTGCCTGCTGCCCGCCTGGCGCTTCTATACCAAGGGCCAGGTTCTTACCCGGTCTACCTGGGGGGAGGCAGGCAGGCAGGCAGGGGACATCCACCCTGCCTGCCCGCCCGCCTGGCGCTTCTATACAAAGGGCCAGGTTCCTAACCGGTCTACCTGGGCGGAGGCAGGCAAGGAATGGCCACGCTCCCTGCCTGCCTGCCTGCCTGCCTGCCTGCCTGCCTGCCTGCCCCCTGACGCTTCTAAACCAAGCTCCAGGTTCTTACCCGGTCTACCTGGGGGAGGCAGGCAGGGGACGTCCAGGCTCCCTGCCTGCCTGCCCCCTGGCGCTTCTATACAAAGGGCCAGGTTCCTACCCGGTCTACCTGGAGGGAGGTCCTTCTAAAGCAAGGAACCGGCGCCTGCCCGGCCTACCCGCTGCAGAGTGCTTAGAGCAAAGGGCCCGGTGCGGGCACGGTCTACCCGGAAGAAGGGGGACCTTTCCCTCGCCCGCCCGGCCGGCCAGGAGCGGGGAAAAGCAAAGGGAGGCAGGGAGGCCCGGTCTACCTGGGAGCAGGGAAAGGCGTGCCGCCAGGCCGCAGGCCGCAGGCCTGCCCGCCCCCCTCTTTTTACAAACAGGCTCTTTCTCTCTCGGTCTACCTCCCCCCTCCCCTCCCCCAAGGGAGGGAAGGGAAAGAGACCAAGCGGCCGCCCCACCGCCGGTCTACCCTCGCCCAGCCCCACCCGCGACGGCCGGGGACGACCCTCGGGCGAGGGACGCCTCCGCCGGCCGCCCGGGGCCCGCACGCGCGGGACCGGATGGATGGAAGGAGGGACGCACGGAAGAACCCGACCCGACCCGACCCGACCCGGCTGGGTGGGTGGGCGGGTGGAGCGGCGGCTCGCCTGCCCGCACGCTCTCCGATCGATCGCTCGCTCGCTCGCAAGATCGCCCGCGTGCCCGCTGGCTCCCCGGCCAGGCAGACAAAAGCTTGTGTCGAGGGATGACTTTCAATAGATCGCAGCGAGGGAGCTGCTCTGCTACGTACGAAACCCTGACCCAGAATCAGGTCGTCTACGAATGATTTAGCACCGGGTTCCCCACGAACGTGCGGTGCGCCAAGGGCGAGAGGCGGCCCCCTTCCGGCCGCGCTCCGCTCCCCGGGCGGACGGCTCTCCGCACCGGCAGGCCGCGCGGGCGCGCGGCCAACCGGCTATCCGAGGCCAACCGAGGCTCCGCGGCGCTGCGGTATCGTTACGTTTAGGGGGGATTCTGACTTAGAGGCGTTCAGTCATAATCCCACAGATGGTAGCTTCGCCCCATTGGCTCCTCAGCCAAGCACATACACCAAAGGTCTGAACCTGCGGTTCCTC
>NW_028293307.1:0-7513 GCF_964106645.2 Podarcis pityusensis
CTCCGTTCCAAAATTTCCTCCTCTGTGCAGAAACCCCATTATCCTCCTTTTCGCAGCTGCCCGCCTGCCTACCTGCCGCATTGTTTCACTCTGCTCAAATGTGACCAAACAGGTGTTTTTCTCATGAGTCACCAGCCTGCAGTCGGCTATTTTGGTGCCGTGCAAAAAAAGCAAAAGGGGGGGGGGGACGTATAATGGAAACCTTCAGGGCCGAATCAGCACGGCAGAGCTACCTGGTGGTGGCTGTTTTAATAATCTTGGCAACATCTACTGAAGTTCCTGCAAGGAATCTGGCTGGCCAGCAATAGCCCACCCGAGTACGAGACGGAGACTGCAAGCCAGTGGGATTCATGCTGGCAACAGCATCAAAGGTGTAACTGCTATAAAGCTGGCTTGAGAATGAATCCAGTCTTGGGGTTGCTGACCAAAAGGCAGGCCTCCTGCTTTTGCGTATTTAGCAGCAAAACAATAAAGCAATGCTTCAGCCCAGCATGGAGAAAAAACACACTAGCATTCCCTAAACGAAGTCTGCAAAATCTTAAATGCAAAGGATCACGAGCTGATCAAAACATGGCAATGCTAGTGAAACAACAGGTCTGGGCCTTTGGGCTGCAAAGATCCCCTTGCAGCCTCACCTTGCTTGCGTACTTTTGTTTTGCTTGAAATCTAATAATGCCTCCTGCTTGCCTGAATGGAAGAGAGAGAAGGGTGTGGGATGGGATTCAGAAAGCACACTTCTGTTATGTAGTAACTCGATAGCCAGGCCTTTGGCTGAATAAAACATCTATGGCCTTTTTAATTGTGTTTAGGGGGAGCGAGGCGGTTATCGGTTGTTGTTGCGATTATGATACGCATTTGGGTTTTGCATTTTGACGCCGTAAAACTGCCCTGTGATCTCTGGACAACGGGCGGTATATAGATTTAACTCAGAGTAGTAAGAATTCTGTGCAAGTATTGATGTTGCCTCAACTGCTCCCACCCACTTGCGGATCTGGCCCTTGCCTATCATTGGCATGTGGCCCCCAGAAGGCGGCCCAGGCGGCAATACGGCCCTTGGGCTGTATCAGGGTGTGAGCGGATGTTGCTGGACTCCAACTCCCATCATCCCCAGACACCATAGCCAATGGCAATGGACAATGGGAACTATAGTCCTAATAATGGTACATGTAAGGGCACAGTTTCCCTGATCCCTGCTCTCTTCACAAAGGCAGCAAGTTGTTCTTCCCATAACAAATGTTGCACACAATACTACTACAATTATTATTATATTTCTATTACGAGTTGCTAGAATTCAGGGATCGTTGGGCTCCACTCCCACAGCTAGCGCTGCAACATTTCTTTCCGCAGCCATTGTGTTGAAATAACACATTTCCTCAAGATGAGGGTGGGGTGGTCCAATCGGCAGCTAAGGGAACTTCTCGGCCATATTGCTTTAAACAGCAGGCAGGCGGGTATTCGCCCGGTGCAGCTTCCCCTGAGGCAGAGACAAAAGCCACAGCAGCCATTTCCGCCTGTTGCAGCGACTGAACATGCAGTTTAAAGGGTTTTGTTGTTGTGGGAGAATAAAACTGGTGTTAAATTATTCTGACAACAGGAGCCCACTGATGGTAACTAAACGTTTATTCATAATCATGAGGATTATTTCTCTTTTTCACAGTTTTGTCCCTGCGTAAGAAGGAACCCGAGCAGGCAGTGCCATTATTGTTGGCAGTGTCTTGTCTCTCTCTCTCCACACACACGTCTATAAATGCATATCTACACATATATTATATATAGGAATATAGCTATATATGTAGATATACATAGAGGTGTACGTATGTAAATCTATATACGTGTGTGTATGCCTGAATATAAATAGATCTACGTGCGCGCGCGCGCATTTAGTATAAAATCCAATAAAATTCAAGGACCAGGATGTCTGAGGTAAAACGCCATAAACGCTTTTTAGCTCCCCTCCTTCCCTCCCGCCTTCCTCTCTGCCAATCAGAAGCCTCGTCGCCACAAGGTTCGGGGTGGGGGGGGGTAGAGGGAGCTAAGCACGAGGGAAGGGAGCGAACGAGCGAGAAGGGGCGGGGGAACAAGGGGCGGCGCGAGGCCCTGCCGCGTGACAAAATGAGCCGGCGGCACGAGGCCGGACCATAACAAACACTGGAGAAGCAGGCAGGAGGGGAGGGAGCGGAGGAGAGATCCACACGCGGGAGAGCGCGAGGGAGGGGGGGAAGAAGGGGGGAAGCTGAGGGCGTGGCTGGAAGGCAGCGGCGCTAGGCTCTGATTGGCTGGCGACAGTGCGGAGGGAGGAGCGCAGGGTTTCGATTAGGCGGCCGCGAGTGTGTGGGCGGGCTCGCCGGCGGCAGTGCCGCAGTCAGTGCGAGGTGGCGCCGGCCGGGTTTGGGAGGCTGAGGGCGGAAGCCGCTGCTTGGCAGCGGGAGCTGCGTTCGTGTTCGTGTTGGCTGGGAGCGCAGAGGGGGGGGGCGGGGTTTGCCACGTCACTGTGAGGAGGGAGGGAGGGAGGAAAAGCCCGGCTGTCAAAACAAACTCCTGAGGCGACCCATACACATTCACACGGAGGAAGAGACACGGTTCTCTCCTCAGACACGCGAAAGCCGCGCGTTCCCAAGACGCGCCTGAAAACAAGTCCGACACTTTCCCCACACAAAAGTCTCCCCTCACAAAATCATGATAACAACTACAACAACAACATTCCTCATGTTACGCGTCAGGCAGCCAAACCCGCGTTCGCGGGGCGCAGGACAGGCAGGCGCAGACAGGGAGCCAATCCGAGGAGGCTGATACGCGCAGTTCCAGAGCAGTTTGCCTCATTTCGGGTGCACGTGTGAACCTCGCAACGCGTGAAAGGAGGCGTCACGGGCCCCCTAACGGCAACAGATAGATATTGCTCTGTGCGTGCGTGGAGCGGACTAACAAGGCTGCCCGCTTGGAATTTTTTAAATATATATATTTATAGTGTGAGGTATCCCACAAAAGACGTGAAGGGAAGCCTAAATTGCGAAGGACTTTCCAGCCCAACACAGAGCCAAAAAGCACTGTCCTTGTTCTGGGGGAGGAATGCTGGAAGCAAACACCTTCCAGGCATCCATACCTTCCCGTTATTCCACAAAACAAATGCCCCAAACTGAGAATACATCAGGGACTGCAACGTCTGCCCCCCCTTACAAAAATGCCCTTTTGACTTTAATGCCACCCTCATGCAAGAGAAACGAAACAAAACCAGGGCTTCCTTCCATCTAGAAAGCAGCCCAGCGAAATGAAACCTCTTCACAGCATCTGTTCTCTCTTTCTCTCCCACAAAACAAGACAACACAGCAGGGCAAACCTCTTCACAACCCCAGTACTTGGTTTCTGAAAAGCATGCCATGAAAGGCAGGTGCTTTTGGGCACAGCTTCCCCCCTAAGAAGGATTCCATAAACCAAGCTGGGTACAATCCCTGTGAACATGTGCAAAATCATGTTTGTGTCGAGAGCAACACTCCCCGCTTCTTTCTGAAGCATATCTGGCCATGCTGTGGGATCTGGTGCCTCCCTCTCAACCTGCTTATTTATGGCGGCCCACATATCTTGCGCTGATCAAGGAGCATCCCAGAACAAGAGGATGATGATGCCATCCATCGGCTAGTTTTCATGCAGCAGATACGAGATCCCCACGCACCACAGCCTTGCAAAAATGGCGCCGGCCACCTCCGTGAACCTCCTATCAATGCGCAGATCTTCACATGGCAGCACCATGTGCATCCGTTCCGGTTCGAAGCAAACAGCACTTTTGCAATCTCTGCAGGACCCCACGCTAGAACAAGGCTCACATCTTCGTGTGTACAGATGTGCTATAAGAGTTTGTGCATGTTTGCCCTGCGTTCATGCACAGAGGTAGCCGAATCATCTCCTGCCCACCCCCTTCCATTCCTGGTAACCATTTGCTGTTTCTGTTGCTTCCCCGGCCGCATCCAGGCCCCACAATTTCTGCTATGTTCTGTGTGCCTCGTAACACCATCATTACCTATGCCATTAAAAACCCTGGACTCCCAAACACAAACCACTCCCCAGAGCAGCTCTCGAATCTTAACACAGAGCCTGCAACGCACAACAGCCCATGTTTCGTACGGAAGATCGTACACATCAATTAATCCGGCACAGCCACACCCTCCTTCGATACAAAATAATGCAGATTACTTTCCCCCTTTTTCTTACAAAAACTGCTTTTCAGTGAGTCCAGTAAAGCACGGTGGTTCAGAGACGTTAAAAAGCATATATTTGTGATAATATAGCCTGTGTTTGTACCCTCAGAACCTGTCCCAACAAAATTAGCGACCTTCCTCTATGGAGAGACCTCTGTGGTTTCTATAAGAGAGTTATTTCTCCCCAGAATGAGACACACACACACAATCAGACCAAAGGCCCTTTTACATTCAGCCTAAGCCAGTCAGAAAACAAATGGCCCCAAATTTCCCCCAGGCTCTTTTGTGGGGGGGGGGGCTTCATACTCCTAATTAAGCTGTGTTACCTAGAAGAATCAACTCCTTGTCCATAAATACATATATGGTCTTTAATCTAAAGATACCAACACTGTTATTGCCATAGCAAATAAAGACCCCTTAACTCATCTGTGAAGCTCAAGAAACTACGGTAGTTGTAAGCTGATTTAACGTGGGTGATACGTACTCGTGTGGGACTCCTGCTCCTTTATCCTGAGATTACCCCAAGGCAACCCTGTGAACATCCAATGCCCCGCTCCATGCGCACAGGGAAATGGCATATTTCCTACTTTTTGCCTTCTCAAATGCTTCACACACACACATCGGTCAGACAACACAACCACAGCCTTAAAGCCTGCCTTCTCTTCTAACCGGCCAATCTGCAAAACCCTATCTTCATCCCAGCTTTAAAGGGTGCTTTTTTTTGCCGGGGGGGGGGGGGAGATTGTGGTGGGACCCAGTACTACAAATATCTTAGAAAGGGTTTTATTAAATAAAAGAAGACGTCTCACCACGGGGGGAAGAGAGGAATCTAGGTTATTTTCCTTTTACTGAAGAAAAATGCCGGAAAAGCCTAATCACTTCCTCATAATTCAACTTCTCCGGTTTCGTTGCCACAGTTTTAAATAACATGTTGTTACCCAAACTGAGCTGAGCTTCTAGGAGGCAGTCGTGTTGTGTGTGTGTGTGTGTGTGTGTGTGTGTGTGTGTGTAAAAGACAAAGAGAGAGAGAGAGAAAATAGACCTATGTATGCATATGAATATGCCTTTAAGACTGTTTATTTAAATGTTCCAGCTTCGGGCTTCCTCACTAACCCTCTCTGTCTCTCTTTCTCTCTCTCTCTCTCTCTCTGCATGCCACTGGAGGCAAGCTGTTCCCTGCCACCAGAGAACATTCGCAGAGGGGAAACTTGCATCAATTAATTAGTGAAATGTTTGCACAGGCAGCTTTCTCTGGATGCAAAACGTACAGCGAAGTTGCTAAGTATTACCCTGGAAGGCAAGGAGGCCTGGGGAGGCGGCGGAGGAACAACCACAGACACCAGGCAGGCATGCAACACTCTTTTAACATCTAGCCTGTTATTCAACACAACAAACACTTCCCGAAAGATCTCCACCCACAGTTAACCAATCCATCGCCTGCACCTCCCTCCAAGCGGTTTGGGCAGAGGGGAAGTTTTCTCTTAAGTCATGTCAACACAGCCTCAAGCATCCCACTGGGCAAAAAGCACCCGTCTGCTTCCCACCCCCAGCCCCCCGCAGGAAGCACATCACAAAAACCACCACCGCTGGTCGCACACTACCTGTGTGCCTGCTCTCTCACTACTACCATTCGCTCTCCTCTTTCCACCAACACCAACACCGCTGAGCCACATACGCAGCCAGCTGTCAACACCGTCTAACCTCACGCACACCCAGCTGTCGCTTCCACAAACCCCCACAAACCTCCACCCTGTTATTACAGTGTTTTGCATGTCATGAGCGATATGCCCGAAACTGCAGAAGCCTTAAGGGGACCAGAGGCCAAGGAGAGAGCAAGCCTTCAGTGCCTTTCCTTGCAGGTGCCTGGGAAAGGGAGGGTCTTTCAGCAAAGGTCTACAGAGCAGCACCCACCGAACGCCCCATAGGCTCTCTCCTTTGCCCAGAAGTTTGGTGAAAACAACCACACAACCCACCAGCCCAGCATTCCTCCACTCGCTCCTACGTTCCTCTCTTTGCGGATGTAAGCTCCACTTCTACAAAACTCCCCACCGCACCGCTCCTCTTGCTCTCAGCAAGACTGCGGTATTGTAAGAGCAAAATGAGAAGCGGACCTTAAGCCTTGGATTTCCGTGGGTAAGAGGGTCATACAGTATTTCCTTTTTTGCCCTTTCTGTGTACACATACACACAGAGCTTTTTTTAGGTAAGGAAGAGCACAAACAAAACGGGAGAGGAGGTAGTGATAGGGATTCTGCCAGGGCCATAGCTATGGGGCGGGGGGGGGGGTCCTAGCTGGATTTTTGCCCCAGGTGAAGCTTTCAGAGGGGCTCCATTGAGGCTCCCAGCCTGTGTGTGTACACAGATGTACATGGGGTGCATGTGTGTGTGCCCCCCAAACTGGAGTCTTTGACCTGGGTGAAATAAAGCCGTGTTTCGCCCCTGGATTATGCCATGAAGCAAGGAGGGAGCGTTTCCTCCTCCACTACCAGAAACTCACCCGTAGGCCTCAGGGACAACCCCCTCCCCTCTTACCGCCGCCACACCGAACTGCAACGCAGGGACAGTGACACTGGCCTACCTTGCAAGGTTGTTGTCAGGAGCGCAAGCAAGGTAACTGCTGGCAAGTCCTACCAACTACTCCATGCCCCCGTACAAAAACACTGCTCTGGCTGATTAAAACACCTGGATGCTTTAATATGGGGAGATTAAAGAGGTTGCAGGACTTCTAACAAACCCCTTTCCTTGGGAGTAAAGATGTTTTGCGGCTAACCGGGAAAGGAGCATGGAGTTTTCCAAATGGTAAACAAAAAGCAAGCCCAACGTTGGAGGTGTCTTGGGTTGTTAAACTTGGGGAGAGGATGCCTGGCGTTGCAAAGACACCTGCTCTTTCACCCCTGGGTGGAGAGTTCCGGGCATCAGCTAGGAGCCCCTGCCCACCTAAGAAGTGAAGGAATCTAGGGATGGATGGGGTTGGAGGAGATCTGGGGACTGTTCTCATCTCTTGAACCGGGAGGTGTTTCCGCCTGGGAGGAGGAGGAGGTGGGATCTAAGGATGGAAACAACCTCCCTCCCGCCCCTCCTCCTCCTCTGTTTACCTCAAGTTTGAATTTTATCTGCGCAACATTAGCTGGAATGCGGACATCGCGGGGGGGGGGGGCCGAGGCGCACGCACGCCACGCCGCCCGCAGGAGGGGCGCCCGCCGAGCCCGGTGCGCCCGGAGCCCCGCGCGGAAGCAACGCCGCCGAGCAGCGCCACCGCCACCATGGAGCGATCGCCTCTTTAACAAAACAAAAATAGGAAAGATAATTTTTTTAAAGAACAGC
>NW_028293306.1:0-19462 GCF_964106645.2 Podarcis pityusensis
TTTCTGTTCTCTGTGTTTTTCTTCTTTTTTTTGGATTATGCATTGTGTATTTGTGTATTTCTTTTTTATGTTTTTCTGTTTAACTTTTTACTGTAACCTTAATAAAAATCATTTTAAAAAAAAAAGAGAGAGAGAGAGAGAGAGACTTGTAAGGACGCTTCCGGGTGACTCCGAGGGAAGTTCTGATGTGATTGATAATTCTGATGCCGATGTAGATTCAGGTGGTGGCACAGATTATCACAGCCCAAAAGCCTCAGGAGAGTCTGACGCTGATTCAGACTTAGCAGCTTCATATACTTTAGCTCCCCACTCTCCCAAAGAGGAGGAAGCACCAGAACAAGAGGATCAGAGAGTTTTGCGCAGATCCGAGAGAACAACCAAGGGTGTACCACCGAAAAGGTTTTCTGAAGAGTTTGCAAAGGCTGCGGTCATGAGCAACTCTGGTGGAGTTTTTAAACCAGGCATGAAGTGTGCTGAGAGTAATAGTACAAAACGCTTTATTTATTTCCTTACCTGACCTAAAGTGGTTCATGTATAATATGTTTAAAGGATCAGGATTGAAGGAGCAAGTGTGTTTGAGTACAAAAAGTGTTTTGTTTAAATCTGCCTAAACTAGCAATGTTAATTTGCATGCGAGAAAGAGAAATGTGTATGAAGATTTTTCTAGAAGCTGCTTATTCATTTGAGTATTCACAATGTGCATTTTGTGTGTACTACAGATTGAGGTTTATGATTTAACTCTTTCCTGATAGACACAGAGTGATTGTAGTAACTGTTTAATGATGTGTTAAAGTGTCTTAGATAAAGGGGGAGAGAGGTACCTGCAAATGTGTTAACCAAGGTTGTAAACAGAGAACAACTTTTGGAGTGTGTGTGTAAATTGCAGTTATAGTAAAGATTCTTGAAATGGTCGGATGAAATGGGGAAGGATGAGGAGATTTCACCCCTCCCATATCCAAGAATCCCCTGAGGAGTCTGCTGATTCTCCAGAGAGGAGGAGGCGTGTTCTGCTCTCTACTTATTCTGCTCCAGCACCGAGTCAGTCAGTCAGTCAGTGTTGGAGAGAGAGAGAGAGACTGAGTGTTAGAGATCGTGTGTAGAGATAAGGTTGCTGCTAAGAGCAGCTGCAGACACTCAGTGCAGTGCAGCGTTCATTTATGCTTAGACCTATTTAGCTCTGTATATAGTTGTATAATAGTTGTAGATAGAATAAAGAAGATATTCTACAGAGCTGCTCTCTGAGTTGTTTATATACTCTGCTAGAGTCTGCTGTACTCTTCTGTGCGATGACTGTCTTCTTGTGGAAGTGAATCCGGTGCTCAAAACTCTAAGCTGTGAGTCCACAGCACTTTGACCTGTTCCTGTGCAGAAGGTGGTCTCTGGAAGTGCTACCCAGCTCGCCTAGCCCAGTCGGGGCTGAAGTGGATGAGTCCAGTTGGTGGCACTGGCTCAAGGGCGATGCTGACAAAGACGTCAGAGAAACAACAAAGTTCCGCGTTTTCCCCGGCCAAACTCCGAGACGGAAAACGGGGGAGAGAAAGAGAGAGAGAGATTAGGACGTTCCTGGTCGACTCCGAGGGGAAACGTCAGAAAAACAACCAAAGTTCCACGGTTTCCCCGGTCAAACTCCGAGAGGGAAATCGGGGGAGAGAAAGAGAAAGTTTAGGACGTTCCTGGTCGACTCCGAGGGGAAACGTCAGAGATGGAAGGAAGAAAAGTCCAGCTGTCGTGGAGACGTTGCCTTCCCACCCCCTTCCAATGTATTATTTTTTTAAACCATACTCACGTTCGTAGATGTCCCCCGCGGATCCCGGGATCCTTCCTTTTTAGCCGGCTTGACCTTGCCTTTGCTCCCCCTGGCTGGGCTTTTGGTGACGATTGATTACCGCCCGCAAAGAGGAGGCAGGGAGAGGAAAAAGGGATCCCCGGGCTAAGGTTGCCCAGTGGCGCCCGATCCCCTCTATCTCCCTCCTCACCTTTACAGGAGAACCAAGTGTCCCTGAGCACGGTCACCAAAACTGTTACCGGAGAATTCGAGGGCTCCTTTGGGCAGAAATCAAGACACCAACCAGAGCAATTTGGAGCAAATCAGCAGCCTGTAGCCTCGGTCTTTATTGAAGAAAGACTGTTGTGACAGGACTCCCACCACCCACGAGGTGAAGCAAGATGGAAGCCCAGAACAAAAGAAGACCCCAACTTTTATTAGCTCCTAATCCCCAAGTTACACCCCTAGAAATACATCATAACTACATCATGGCTACATTAAAAACAAGAGGAGTCAGGGGAGGGGTTGCACAGGTAATCTGAGTATCATGACACCTGGCCGGAGCCCCTTCTCCCCCTCCCCATGAGTCATTTGCAGAAGACAAAAGGATGGGCGCAGTTTCCTACCCCCTGAGGTGAATCCGATCACTGTCCCTTTGTCATAGTCCGAGTTGAATCCACTCGCATATGCAGTCCGTCGTGTCCCTGATAGTCCTCTGTCTGAGCCCATCAAGATGACTATCAAGGTTGCCATGCCAACTGGGAAGGGCTGTTGAGTACGTGCCTCCTCGGTCAAAGGATTATGGCTGACTGACATTGATCCACCCCCCTTTGATAGTCCTTGTAACATGGAGCAAAATAAAAGTGATCCGGTGAAAATCCGATGTACGGCTGATTTATACTGAATTTATGAAAAAACTGCCCCAGAAGTTCAAAACCACTTTCACTTTCCCGGAAGCGGGTTGCAACATTTTGATTAAATCAGTCACGGTCAATTGAACTCGGAAACTTTGTATTTGAGAGCTGTCAAAGTATAGAGAAGCGCGCGCCTGCTGCCTGCAGAACCTGCGTGGCCGCCACAAGGGGCGCTGTTCGGTAACGCTGATTGGCTGAAGCGGCAGCCGATTGACCCTGAGTTCAGGACAGTTGGTCGACCCATTATAAGGATAGGGCGAGGATTGTGGCTCCTGGAGTATTGCTGGCAACGGCTGGAGTTTTTCTACAGGCTCCTGGACCTTCATAGGCAATGCTTGATCATCCTTAAGTACTGTTTCCGCCCCCGTCTTAGGGCTATTGGGCGCCTTCTTCAGTATTTCAACATCCTGGAGAAGACAGACACTTCCTGCCAGACATTTACTCCAGACATTTACAGAAGGCACAGAGGCACTGGTTGAAGAAGTTGGGAATGAGCAGACAGTGCTATTGCGGAGAAGGAGCTCCACCCCAGGGTGCTAAAGAGCTCTTTCCCTTGTCTGCAGGTGCCAGAAGGCCAAGCGCTGGTGTTGCAGTGGTGGTACTTCAGAGGAGTAGGAGAAAAGGCTGCTCTGGATTCTGGGTATATAAATGGCCTTGCCTGAAGCTGTGGATTGTGCTCTGCATTAGCAGAGAGGCTCTACTTAGTTGCAAATGAAGCACATTTCAGTTATTATAGAAACCGGTGTTTCCATGCATGCTTGTTCAGGAACTCTGTGAACTAGACAGCTGCTGTTTTAAACTGGCCCTTTTTCTGGCAGGTTAAACGATTAAAGTTGACTTGATTAACTTCATCCGCCAACTACCCTTCTTTTTTTTTAAAAAAATAATATTTATTAAAGTTTCACAGAAAAGGAATCACATTAATAAAAAAGGAAAATTTAAGAATAAAAAGAAAAATACACAATACAAAATACAAAAAGGAAAAAGAAAAAACAATTAAAAACAATTCCGTCTTTTCATAACTTCTTTTACATTTACTTGTTTCCCGGACCTCCTCATACCTCCCTCTTTTGTATTCCAATTCAGTTTGTTAGTCCAGCAATTTTCTTTCCCTCCTTTTTAGTCCCAATCCTTAATCCTAATATATTATAACATTAAGAATTTACCTATTAAAAACCACTTTTTCCGTTCTTTTAACCTTTTTAATCCTAATCCTTAATCTTGATATATTTATAACTTTAAAACCTGTACAGCTAGAAGCCACTTAGCTTCAATCCAACATCACTCTAACATTCATTAATTTTGCAATATTTCTGTAAATAATCTTTAAATTTCTGTAAATAATCTTTAAATTTCTTCCAGTCTTCTTCCACCGAGTCTTCTCCCTGGTCACGGATTCTGCCAGTCATTTCCGCCAATTCCATGTAGTCCATCATTTTCATCTGCCATTCCTCCAGTGTGGGTAGCTCTTGTGTCTTCCAATACTTTGCGATCTATCCTTTTTTAACACCAATTGGCCGACTATGCCCAGGAGAAAGGCCTCTGGTTTCTTCAAGAAGGTATATTTAAATACCTTTTTTAATTCATTATATATCATCTCCCAGAAAGCCTTAATCTTTGGGCACGTCCACCAAAGGTGAAAAAATGTACCTTCAGTTTCTTTACATTTCCAACATTTATTATCAGGCAAATGGTAGATTTTTGGCAAGCTCGCCAACTACCATTCTAAGCAACCAGAGCAATTACAAAAAAAAAGGCTCTCCAACCGTGCGCTATCCCTATCTGCAAGCAAGCTCTCCCACAAAGTGTTCTATGAGAAACATGAGCCAAATAGCCGAGGAGACAGTTTTTAAGCTGCCTGTCATTCATACACTTTATACTGAAAGGATTTCAGGGACAGATGCTCTTTTTCTGCATGGAGGGTGGGGGTTTCCAAAGGAGCACTATTCAGACCTGCATTCATGGCTTATGAGTCGTAGCCGTGTGACAACTGCACCTCATGCTGATGTGTTGAAGGGCTGATGTTGCACTTCCAGGTAGAAGAGCTCGTTGGCATTAGTTTAGGCTCTGTGTCAATTGACTTTGTGACATGATGGGGGGGGGGGAGTTCTTATTTTTAGAGTATTTACCTGCAACCTATTATGTGGGAATCTCAAGGTACTTTACAACTAGGTCAGAAAACAGGCAAACATTGAAATGAAGCAGAATAAACAGGCCTACAGTAAAAAAAAATATCCTTCAAAGCCCATATTGGCTGGCAGCAGCATCCCCCCAAGTCCATGATGGATAAACACTTTCCCCACACGGAGCAGAATTGCACCCATGTTGGCAAAGGCCTCCTTTCTAGAAGGGGGAGCAGAGGCTGCCCCCACCCACTGCTCTCTTCTCCCAGGCATCTGAAGAGACAAACGGCTCCCCTTCTCTACCTGTGTGCCACAAGCCTGAATTGCAAGACAGTTCCCACTTTGGGGCAACAGGGAACAAACATGCAGAGGACGAGTTCTGAGGCTCCCCCAACAAAGCCATTTCCCTGGGCCCACCTGCCAGCCTGCTGCTGGCTGGCTGCCCACCCACAAGAAAACGGCACGATTCTCCCCACCACCAGGACATAACAAGAAGATGGGCAGTATAACATAGGACTTCCTAACTTGTGAGTTCTGATGAGCCGCTGCTGCTTCCCCAGTGTAAGGATGGCGGCTCAGGTGAGCTATTAAGCTAGAAGGAGGAAAAGGACCGACCCCGGGATGGGCTGTCTGCCTTCCTTTTGCCTTCCACCTCACGACATCCTTCCCCAGCCTGGTGCACTCCAGGTGTTCTTGGGCTCCATCTCTCACCAGGCCCAGGCGGTATGGCCAGTGGTCAGGGATGGGGGCAGTTGTCCAAACCAGCTGGAGAGACTCAAGGAGGGCATTACAGCCTCAAAGCCCTTTCCCTACCTCTCAATCTGGACTTACCTGGCCTTGCCCCTGGCCGCCTTTAGCCAGATCAGCTGTGCTCGGAGCTGGGACAGACCCCTCTGGAGACTTAGAGGTAGAGGAAACAGCCTGGGTCCCCTGGAGAGCACTCTCAAAGGAGATGCCCTCAAAGCTGATCATACTTTTCCTACTCCCAGACTGCAGGCTAGAGAACGTCACTGCACACTGGTGACCCATTCCCTGGGTGGTGCACTGGGAAGAAGAAACCTCATCCAGAGATGGGAGGGAAGCACTTTGGCCAGTGCCATGGGGCCTTTCTTTGGAAAGCTGCTCGGGGACCTGCAATGGAGCACTGCCCAAGGAGGAGGAAATGTGGGAGGCCTGCTGGGAAGGCTGCTGGGACCCCGACTCTTCCTGGCTAAGGGAAGCAGCTCTTCCAGTGGTATCTCTGGAAACAGAGGGCATCGAAGTGAGCAGGCAATAAGAATGATCAGCCAGGTGGGAGCTGGAGGTCTCTGTGGTCGCACCCAGGGCGACCTGGGTAGGGCGAACTTTTCTTCTCCATTCTGTGGACACAGAAGTAGGGTGAACTTTTCTTCTCCATTCTGTGGACACGAAGGCAAGTCTTCTGACCACTGTACCAGCTGGTTTCAAAGGCTATTTTTTATGAAAGCTTGAAAAACAAAGAAAACACAATATACAGAAATCAGCGTCAGATATCAAGCATTTTGAAAACATAAAAATGAAAAGAAACACAAGACGAAAAGCTTTCTTCTTTGTTGCAAAGTAATTCCCAAGAATAAGCCCAGAGTAGGTAGGCCTTTTTACTCCCGGGGAAATCACCGGCAATTTCATGCCAAATGCAGCAGAGGGAAGGGGCACAGGAGCTGCTATGAAACAGACGATCCTCAAATCACAGCTGTTTGATACAGGGATGGAATCAATCCTTTTGCTTCAGTAAAAACCTCAAGGGCTGTAGGTTGTAGTTAAATGAACTGGATGGTGTTACAAAGGGTCTCAAAATGAAACACCGTTTTTTGATTTGAAAACTGTTGAATGATCTTTACCTATCCTGGGAACAGTACACCGCAGTGGTGGGCAGTTCCACAGACCCTCCTCCTCTGCTCAAAATGCATACACACCCATCTTTGCACGGGGAAGATCCAGACAAAAGGAGTCTGTTTTCAAACTACCCGCAGAGGGGTTTAGACGGCTCCATCCTCTTGCCTCCCCCGCCCCCCGATCACTGTTTCACTCCGGAAGGTGTCTCAGACCTGGGTGGAGCAGCCACAAATGACAGGCAAAGAGACAAGGTCCTGCCCAGATTCAGGCTTCCTCATGATCGTGTGGAATCTGTACACATTTTTTTTGGCGCTTCCACTAGTGATTTATCTGTACAGGATCGGACTTCATTTCAGCCAACCACATCCTTCCTCTTCTCCCTCCCACTTCCCCCGACAGCATACTAGAGTTCATATGGATTTCAAAGCATGCTTTGAGAACTTGTATGCTTAGCTTTAAACTCCACAAAATTAGCCTATGGCTAGGATGCTATTTATCAAAGTCTGTGTCCATTAAGATATGGTCAGATACAATTATGCTTTCCCCCTTGTTATAAAATTATTATTTTTAAAATTGCATTCAACCATTTACTATTTAAACAGCTTATAACCACTTGACTATAATCATCTCTGAAGTGACATATGAGAAATACATTGCAGAAAAAGTTAACATTGATAATAATAATAATAATAATAATAATAATAATAATAATAATTTATTATTTATACCCCGCCCATCTGGCTGGGCTTCCCCAGCCACTCTGGGCGGCTTCCAAAAAAATATTAAAATACTGTGATACATCAAACATTAAAAGCTTCCATAAACAGGGCTGCCTTCAGATGTCTTCTAAAAGTCTGGTAGTTGTTGTTCTCTTGGACATCTGGTGGGAGGGCATTCCACAGGGAGAGCCCCACTACCTAGAAGGCCCTCTGCCTGGTTCCCTGTAACTTGGCTTCTCGCAGTGAGGGAACCGCCAGAAGGCCCTCGGTGCTGGACCTCAGTGTCCGGGTAGAAAGATGGGGGTGGAGACGCTCCTTCAGATATACTGGACCGAGGCCGTTTAGGGCTTTAAAGGTCAGCACCAACACTTTGAATTGTGCTCGGAAACGTACTGGGAGCCAATGTAGGTCTTTCAAGACCGGTGTTATATGGTCTCGGCGGCCGCTCCCAGTCACCAGTCTGGCTGCCGCGTTCTGGATTAGTTGTAGTTTCCGGGTCACCTTCAAAGGTAGCCCCACGTAGAGCGCATTGCAGTAGTCCAAGCGGGAGATAACTAGAGCATGCACCACTCTGGAGAGACAGTCTGCGGGTAGATAGGGTCTCAGTCTGCGTACCAGATGGAGCTGGTAAACAGCTGCCCTGGACACGGATTTGTCCTGTGCCTCCATGGACAGCTGTGAGTCCAAAATGACTCCCAGGCTGCGCACCTGGTCCTTCAGGGGCACAGTTACCCCGTTCAGGAAAAGGGAATTCTCCACACCTGCCCGCCTCCTGTCCCCCCAAAACAGTACTTCTGTCTTGTCAGGATTCAATCTCAATCTGTTAGCTGCCATCCATCCTCCATCCGCCTCCAGACACTCACACAGGACCGTCACTGGCTTCACTGGTTCTGATTTGAAGGAGAGGTAGAGCTGGGTATTATCCACATACTGATGAACACCCAGCCTAAACAGAAACAGAATTTCTAGGGGCAGTCTTTTCTGGCAGTGCCAAATGAAGCTTCTGACCCATTTCTAAGTCCTAAAATCCACGATTTCTCTGAATACTTGAAAAACCCAGTGGTGCAGGACCTCCTAGCATGGCATCTGCTGCGGAACATTTCCTAGCACTTGGCAGGGAGCTGCTGCAGCGCTATGGTCAGGAAAGGCTTTCTGTATATCGGTAAGTCCCAGCAGTTGAATAGGAACCTTCAAAAACAATGTATGTATTTGTATCTCATGTTTTAAGCTATTTCACATGTCCACCAAGCACGAGAAAATCTCCCTTCATCTTCTTGACATTTCCAACAAACATTTGGTATGTTTTCATGTATTCTAAATAACTTCTCGGGAGTTAGATACCAACAATACATATATATATATATATATATATATATATATATATATATGTCTATTTTAAGTCATAACTCAATGTATATTTTAACTCTTTATTATTATTTTTTTAAAGATATTTATTAAGGTTTTCACAATATTACAAAATGAAAAAGAAAAAAAGAAAAAATACAAAATAAAAATAGTTAAAAACAACTCAATCTTTCCATTACTTATTTTTCATTAGCTTGTTTCCCGGACCTCCTCACGCCTCCCTTTTTTGTATTCCAGTTCAGTTTGTTGGTTCAGCAAATCCTTACCCTCTTTGTTTATCCTAGTCTTTAATCTTAAAACATTGTAACGTTAAATTTTTACCTATTAATGATCCATTTTTCATATTCCCTTATAGTATTACAGCTGAAAAACCACTGGATTTCTATCCAACATCGTTCTAACATTCATTAATTTTACAATATTTCTGTAAATAGTCTTTAAATTTCTTCCAATCTTCTTCCACCGACTCTTCTCCCTGGTCTCGGATTCTGCCAGTCATTTCCGCCAGTTCCATATAGTCCATCACCTTCATCTGTTAGTATCTCCAGCCCACAGGCAGAGGTACCTGGCCTCCCCCGAGGCAATTGAGCGAGATACTGGATGTTTACCGTCCGTCTGCGACCCCGGCAGGCTAGGTAAACAAACCAGCGATCCTCCTCAAACGTGAGCAGGACACACCCTCCTCCTTCTCTCCCTCCCTGCACTCCCCCAGGGAGGGGAAGAAAGACAGACAGGAGTCCTTTCTACATGTTTTATTCCTGTCACTCAACAGTACATAGAAATGTGACCGTTCCCTTCAGACTCCATCAGAAGAGTCACACACTCCTCCCCTGTACTTCCAGTACAGGTCATATGACACACTGAGCTAACATCCGGTGCTCAGTACAGAGAATAGGCTCCACCTTTTCTCCAACAGTACATCTGCAAAACCACAACATCCTGTTTTGCATTCCAGCCATCTGGAGCTGGCTTTTGCCTTGGTGCTTTTTCCCAACATCCTCCCCCAAAAGCATCAATTGGCAAAACATGATCCAGAGAAGAGAACAAACAGTTGTTATACATATAACAGTCCCCTGTTGTTTCAGTTCCACCCTTGGAACTCCCCACCACTGGTTTCACCAGTGTACCTCTCTGGTTGTCTGGCTTCCAAGGAATGAGTGCTTCTGCATTACCTTGGCTAGCTACTCTCTGTTGTGTCTTTGTCTCTGACTTAGACACTGCTTTAACCTGCTTTGAGTTGTTAACAATAGCAACACATGCAACAGCTAAGTTAGCAAACTCTTTTGAGTACCTCTTTGGTGGTACACCCTTTGTAACTCTCTCAGACCTGAGTATGAGGTTCTGATCCTCTGTGCTCACTGGTTCAACCTTTGGACTCTGTTGAGAACCAGTAGCAATCAGTGGTTCTTCCTTCACCTGTGAAGGTCTATCCATTGTGTGAGATTTTCTCTCAATGACTGTTACAACTGAACTCTCTGAGCTATCACTGTCATCGTCAGTACCACTGTAATCTGTGACATCAGAAAAATCATCATCATCATCGTTTCCTGTGGGAAATGTGTGTTTTACAACCCGCTCTTGCTCTGGAGCACTCTCTAGGAACTTTGTGAGAATCACCTGACCAGATTCAGACAAAATTACTCTGTAGAGACCCTTTTCATATCCCACAAAAATGCCTCTGGCATTCTTTACTCCACCTGGAGCTTCTGTTCTCACATGAGACCCGAAAACCTTAAAATAGGCAACAGAAGGTTTTCTATTAAACAGCTTCTCAAAAGGAGAACATCCCAACTCTGTTGAGACCTTTCTCAACCACACATGAAGATAGGACGCTAGCGATTCGGCCCAATATTCATGTGGCAAATGTGAACTCAGCAATTGCGCATTCA
The DNA here is from genome assembly GCF_964106645.2 of Podarcis pityusensis. Classification (NCBI taxonomy): domain Eukaryota; kingdom Metazoa; phylum Chordata; class Lepidosauria; order Squamata; family Lacertidae; genus Podarcis; species Podarcis pityusensis. The sequence continues at coordinate 10,630 of NW_028293306.1, forward strand.
TCCCCTTTTGCAATTCTTTGTTCACTCTTACACAGACCCCCCTGTTCCACGCTTCTTGCGAGACTGCAACTTTGTGGTCTATCCCTTTTCCATCCAGGAACTTCTGAAACTTCTGTAACAGAAAAACTTGCTTTTCATCTGTGAAAAGACAATTAATGTTAGCATCATGCATACTTTTAACCTTGTCACAAAACTCCTGAAACTTTTCTAAAGTTTCTTGCGGTTTCTCCATCATATAAACTCAAGAATAATTAGTGAAACAATCCACACACACAAGGTAAAATCGTACACCGCCTCTAGATGGTTCTAGAGGACCAATCACATCAGCATACACCCGCTGAAATGCTCTGTCGACCTTCTTGGTCTTGGTCACCTTCCTGGTGCTCACGCTGGTCACACCTGCAAGAGAGATTTCGTTAGAAACAGCAGAATTACATTTCATGTAATCACTTTGATCAAAAGCCAACAAATACAGTCCATCTTTCTCTTTGGCAGTAAGAAACAGTTCTCCATCTTTGTAGATCTTGCAGCTTTTAGCATCATAGGACAGTTTCAGTCCTTTCTTTGCAATCTGCGACACGCTCAGCAGATTAAATCTCAGTTCTGGAACCAGGTAAACATCGCTTATAGTCAAGTTCAGACTCTCAAGATACACAGTCCCAATTCCAGTCGCTTCCAACTCCTGACCGTTGGGCTGTTTCACAGTGAAGCTTTGCTTCCTCAACGTCGAAAATAGTCCTCTGTGCGGGCACATATGAACCGTTGAGCCCGTGTCGATTATGAACGAGTTCCCAACATCTGGCGTGGTTCCTTTCGCCATCATAGCCTTTGCAGGTTTCACCTGGCACTTGGTACGGCTTTTGCCTGACGCCTCAGGCTTCGTAGAGCTGCTCTTTGCTCCTCTTGACTGTCGTGGCTTTCTACAGTTCCGCTGTAGATGCCCAGTCTGTCCACAATTGTAGCATCGGACAGCACTCAATGCTACTCCATGCTTCCCAGTAGCATCATCAGTGGGGAGATTTGAACTCTGTTCTTCCCTCCCCCTGTCAGCAACACCCATTGCACCTTGTTCAGGAACACCAACAGTTCCAACAACCACAGTTCCTTTTCTCTCTCCCCTCTGGGGTCAAAGCTCTCCTCAGCTTACGTTGAGCTCTTAGGAACTTGGCCAGCATCATCTTGGCTCACCCCTTCTGGGGTAGTTATCCATCCAGACCCTGATGAATAACTGTCTCTGGTCAGGGGAGATGAGTTAGGCAAGTCTTCCCCCTTCTTGGCATCCATTTTGAATCCAAGCCTCCAGCTCACACTGTCAAACAAACTGTAAAATCCAACAGTTGTTTTTTCCTTTCTCACGCAGGCAAAACTGCAAGCTGTTTACGCTTTTTGCACCTGGCAGCTAAACTCTGGCTGCTATTGAAAAGTCCCTTCCAAGGGCACGTGAACTTTGTAGCCAAAACATTCTCTGATTTTGTTTCGCTTTCCCAGGCTCACAGTCCAGCCCCTCTGCCAGTAACGTTCCTACTTTCCGTTACCTAGCAACAATGCATTTCAATAGGACATCTTATCTCAACCACAAGAATTTGTGGAATGCAGGCCTCTTCTCCCGGAGCTGTATTTTTCCAAGACGCAGCTCCCCGTGAAGCAGTGAATTAATCGAACTGCGTTCACACTTTTAGCCCGTAATGCAGCATCATACCTTGAACTCCGTTGCTTGGAAAACACTTCTTCTTTCCACCAGCCATCTGTTGAGCCTCTGGCCTCTTTCAGACGCTTGCCTTCTTTCCTTGGAGCAGAGGAGGACAATCCACCAGCCTCTCATGCAGATGTCCGATGAATCGAAACCATCCGAAGGCTGCCATATGTTAGTATCTCCAGCCCACAGGCAGAGGTACCTGGCCTCCCCCGAGGCAATTGAGCGAGATACTGGATGTTTACCGTCCGTCTGCGACCCCGGCAGGCTAGGTAAACAAACCGGCGATCCTCCTCAAACGTGAGCAGGACACACCCTCCTCCTTCTCTCCCTCCCTGCACTCCCCCAGGGAGGGGAAGAAAGACAGACAGGAGTCCTTTCTACATGTTTTATTCCTGTCACTCAACAGTACATAGAAATGTGACCGTTCCCTTCAGACTCCATCAGAAGAGTCACACACTCCTCCCCTGTACTTCCAGTACAGGTCATATGACACACTGAGCTAACATCCGGTGCTCAGTACAGAGAATAGGCTCCACCTTTTCTCCAACAGTACATCTGCAAAACCACAACATCCTGTTTTGCATTCCAGCCATCTGGAGCTGGCTTTTGCCTTGGTGCTTCTTCCCAACAATATATATATATATATATATATAAAAGTCTATTTTAAGTCATAACTCATTGTATATTTTAACTCTTTATTATTATTTTTTTAAAGATATTTATTAAGGTTTTCACAATATTACAAAATGAAAAAGAAAAAAAGAAAAAATACAAAATAAAAATAGTTAAAAACAACTCAATCTTTCCATTACTTATTTTTCATTAGCTTGTTTCCCGGACCTCCTCACGCCTCCCTTTTTTGTATTCCAGTTCAGTTTGTTGGTTCAGCAAATCCTTACCCTCTTTGTTTATCCTAGTCTTTAATCTTAAAACATTGTAACGTTAAATTTTTACCTATTAATGATCCATTTTTCATATTCCCTTATAGTATTACAGCTGAAAAACCACTGGATTTCTATCCAACATCGTTCTAACATTCATTAATTTTACAATATTTCTGTAAATAGTCTTTAAATTTCTTCCAATCTTCTTCCACCGACTCTTCTCCCTGGTCTCGGATTCTGCCAGTCATTTCCGCCAGTTCCATATAGTCCATCACCTTCATCTGTTAGTATCTCCAGCCCACAGGCAGAGGTACCTGGCCTCCCCCGAGGCAATTGAGCGAGATACTGGATGTTTACCGTCCGTCTGCGACCCCGGCAGGCTAGGTAAACAAACCAGCGATCCTCCTCAAACGTGAGCAGGACACACCCTCCTCCTTCTCTCCCTCCCTGCACTCCCCCAGGGAGGGGAAGAAAGACAGACAGGAGTCCTTTCTACATGTTTTATTCCTGTCACTCAACAGTACATAGAAATGTGACCGTTCCCTTCAGACTCCATCAGAAGAGTCACACACTCCTCCCCTGTACTTCCAGTACAGGTCATATGACACACTGAGCTAACATCCGGTGCTCAGTACAGAGAATAGGCTCCACCTTTTCTCCAACAGTACATCTGCAAAACCACAACATCCTGTTTTGCATTCCAGCCATCTGGAGCTGGCTTTTGCCTTGGTGCTTTTTCCCAACATCCTCCCCCAAAAGCATCAATTGGCAAAACATGATCCAGAGAAGAGAACAAACAGTTGTTATACATATAACAGTCCCCTGTTGTTTCAGTTCCACCCTTGGAACTCCCCACCACTGGTTTCACCAGTGTACCTCTCTGGTTGTCTGGCTTCCAAGGAATGAGTGCTTCTGCATTACCTTGGCTAGCTACTCTCTGTTGTGTCTTTGTCTCTGACTTAGACACTGCTTTAACCTGCTTTGAGTTGTTAACAATAGCAACACATGCAACAGCTAAGTTAGCAAACTCTTTTGAGTACCTCTTTGGTGGTACACCCTTTGTAACTCTCTCAGACCTGAGTATGAGGTTCTGATCCTCTGTGCTCACTGGTTCAACCTTTGGACTCTGTTGAGAACCAGTAGCAATCAGTGGTTCTTCCTTCACCTGTGAAGGTCTATCCATTGTGTGAGATTTTCTCTCAATGACTGTTACAACTGAACTCTCTGAGCTATCACTGTCATCGTCAGTACCACTGTAATCTGTGACATCAGAAAAATCATCATCATCATCGTTTCCTGTGGGAAATGTGTGTTTTACAACCCGCTCTTGCTCTGGAGCACTCTCTAGGAACTTTGTGAGAATCACCTGACCAGATTCAGACAAAATTACTCTGTAGAGACCCTTTTCATATCCCACAAAAATGCCTCTGGCATTCTTTACTCCACCTGGAGCTTCTGTTCTCACATGAGACCCGAAAACCTTAAAATAGGCAACAGAAGGTTTTCTATTAAACAGCTTCTCAAAAGGAGAACATCCCAACTCTGTTGAGACCTTTCTCAACCACACATGAAGATAGGACGCTAGCGATTCGGCCCAATATTCATGTGGCAAATGTGAACTCAGCAATTGCGCATTCATCCCCTTTTGCAATTCTTTGTTCACTCTTACACAGACCCCCCTGTTCCACGCTTCTTGCGAGACTGCAACTTTGTGGTCTATCCCTTTTCCATCCAGGAACTTCTGAAACTTCTGTAACAGAAAAACTTGCTTTTCATCTGTGAAAAGACAATTAATGTTAGCATCATGCATACTTTTAACCTTGTCACAAAACTCCTGAAACTTTTCTAAAGTTTCTTGCGGTTTCTCCATCATATAAACTCAAGAATAATTAGTGAAACAATCCACACACACAAGGTAAAATCGTACACCGCCTCTAGATGGTTCTAGAGGACCAATCACATCAGCATACACCCGCTGAAATGCTCTGTCGACCTTCTTGGTCTTGGTCACCTTCCTGGTGCTCACGCTGGTCACACCTGCAAGAGAGATTTCGTTAGAAACAGCAGAATTACATTTCATGTAATCACTTTGATCAAAAGCCAACAAATACAGTCCATCTTTCTCTTTGGCAGTAAGAAACAGTTCTCCATCTTTGTAGATCTTGCAGCTTTTAGCATCATAGGACAGTTTCAGTCCTTTCTTTGCAATCTGCGACACGCTCAGCAGATTAAATCTCAGTTCTGGAACCAGGTAAACATCGCTTATAGTCAAGTTCAGACTCTCAAGATACACAGTCCCAATTCCAGTCGCTTCCAACTCCTGACCGTTGGGCTGTTTCACAGTGAAGCTTTGCTTCCTCAACGTCGAAAATAGTCCTCTGTGCGGGCACATATGAACCGTTGAGCCCGTGTCGATTATGAACGAGTTCCCAACATCTGGCGTGGTTCCTTTCGCCATCATAGCCTTTGCAGGTTTCACCTGGCACTTGGTACGGCTTTTGCCTGACGCCTCAGGCTTCGTAGAGCTGCTCTTTGCTCCTCTTGACTGTCGTGGCTTTCTACAGTTCCGCTGTAGATGCCCAGTCTGTCCACAATTGTAGCATCGGACAGCACTCAATGCTACTCCATGCTTCCCAGTAGCATCATCAGTGGGGAGATTTGAACTCTGTTCTTCCCTCCCCCTGTCAGCAACACCCATTGCACCTTGTTCAGGAACACCAACAGTTCCAACAACCACAGTTCCTTTTCTCTCTCCCCTCTGGGGTCAAAGCTCTCCTCAGCTTACGTTGAGCTCTTAGGAACTTGGCCAGCATCATCTTGGCTCACCCCTTCTGGGGTAGTTATCCATCCAGACCCTGATGAATAACTGTCTCTGGTCAGGGGAGATGAGTTAGGCAAGTCTTCCCCCTTCTTGGCATCCATTTTGAATCCAAGCCTCCAGCTCACACTGTCAAACAAACTGTAAAATCCAACAGTTGTTTTTTCCTTTCTCACGCAGGCAAAACTGCAAGCTGTTTACGCTTTTTGCACCTGGCAGCTAAACTCTGGCTGCTATTGAAAAGTCCCTTCCAAGGGCACGTGAACTTTGTAGCCAAAACATTCTCTGATTTTGTTTCGCTTTCCCAGGCTCACAGTCCAGCCCCTCTGCCAGTAACGTTCCTACTTTCCGTTACCTAGCAACAATGCATTTCAATAGGACATCTTATCTCAACCACAAGAATTTGTGGAATGCAGGCCTCTTCTCCCGGAGCTGTATTTTTCCAAGACGCAGCTCCCCGTGAAGCAGTGAATTAATCGAACTGCGTTCACACTTTTAGCCCGTAATGCAGCATCATACCTTGAACTCCGTTGCTTGGAAAACACTTCTTCTTTCCACCAGCCATCTGTTGAGCCTCTGGCCTCTTTCAGACGCTTGCCTTCTTTCCTTGGAGCAGAGGAGGACAATCCACCAGCCTCTCATGCAGATGTCCGATGAATCGAAACCATCCGAAGGCTGCCATATGTTAGTATCTCCAGCCCACAGGCAGAGGTACCTGGCCTCCCCCGAGGCAATTGAGCGAGATACTGGATGTTTACCGTCCGTCTGCGACCCCGGCAGGCTAGGTAAACAAACCGGCGATCCTCCTCAAACGTGAGCAGGACACACCCTCCTCCTTCTCTCCCTCCCTGCACTCCCCCAGGGAGGGGAAGAAAGACAGACAGGAGTCCTTTCTACATGTTTTATTCCTGTCACTCAACAGTACATAGAAATGTGACCGTTCCCTTCAGACTCCATCAGAAGAGTCACACACTCCTCCCCTGTACTTCCAGTACAGGTCATATGACACACTGAGCTAACATCCGGTGCTCAGTACAGAGAATAGGCTCCACCTTTTCTCCAACAGTACATCTGCAAAACCACAACATCCTGTTTTGCATTCCAGCCATCTGGAGCTGGCTTTTGCCTTGGTGCTTCTTCCCAACAATATATATATATATATATATATAAAAGTCTATTTTAAGTCATAACTCATTGTATATTTTAACTCTTTATTATTATTTTTTTTAAAGATATTTATTAAGGTTTTCACAATATTACAAAATGAAAAAGAAAAAAAGAAAAAATACAAAATAAAAATAGTTAAAAACAACTCAATCTTTCCATTACTTATTTTTCATTAGCTTGTTTCCCGGACCTCCTCACGCCTCCCTTTTTTGTATTCCAGTTCAGTTTGTTGGTTCAGCAAATCCTTACCCTCTTTGTTTATCCTAGTCTTTAATCTTAAAACATTGTAACGTTAAATTTTTACCTATTAATGATTCATTTTTCATATTCCCTTATAGTATTACAGCTGAAAAACCACTGGATTTCTATCCAACATCGTTCTAACATTCATTAATTTTACAATATTTCTGTAAATAGTCTTTAAATTTCTTCCAATCTTCTTCCACCGACTCTTCTCCCTGGTCTCGGATTCTGCCAGTCATTTCCGCCAGTTTCCATATAGTCCATCACCTTCATCTGCCATTCTTCCAGAGTGGGTAGATCTTGTGTCTTCCAATACTTTGCAATGAGTATTCTTGCTGCTGTTGTGGCATACATAAAAAAGGTTCTGTCCTTCTTTGGCACCAATTGGCCGACTATGCCCAGGAGAAAGGCCTCTGGTTTCTTCAAGAAGGTATATTTAAATACCTTTTTCAATTCATTATAGATCATCTCCCAGAAAGCCTTAATCCTTGGGCACGTCCACCAAAGGTGAAAGGATGTACCTTCAGTTTCTTTACATTTCCAACATTTATTATCGGGCAAATGATAGATTTTTGCAAGCTTGACTGGGGTCATGTACCACCTGTATATCATTTTCATAATGTTCTCTCTTAAGGCATTGCATGCCGTAAACTTCATACCTGTGGTCCATAACTGTTCCCAGTCAGCCATCATTATGTTATGTCCAACATCTTGTGCCCATTTAATCATAACAGATTTCACCGTTTTATCCTGAGTATTCCATTTCAACAGCAAGTTATACATCTTTGACAAAATCTTAGTTTTGGGTTCTAACAGTTCTGTTTCTAATTTTGATTTTTCCACCTGGAAACCAATTTTCTTGTCCGAATTATATGCCTCCATTATCTGATAATAATGAAGCCAATCTCGCACTTTGTTTTTTAGTTTCTCAAAACTCTGCAATTTCAGTCTATCTCCCTCTTGTTCCAGAATTTCCCAATATTTCGGCCACTTGGCCTCCATATTGAGCTTTTTCTGTGCTTTTTCTTCCATCGGTGACAACCACCTTGGGGTATAACCACCTTTAGTCCACATATGTTACCACTATTCCAACTGTACAATATAACCAAAAAAATAGAAAATCTTGCCCCTTTAATCATGCACTTTTTAATCTGTTCCTCTTCCATTTAGGATTTCAACAAAAGTTTGTACATTTTTGATATCACATGATGTGCACAATTGTATCTCAAAACCCGTCTTCCACTCTTCCATACCCCAAGTCTTCATTTCCAACTAGAATCTCTCAATCAATCAATCAATCAATCATTTATTTATTTGTATGTTGCCTTTCCAAATTTCAAACCATGTGCAAGGCAGCTTACAAAAAAAATAAAATATTAGATAACTGCAAACATAACAAAACTAGTCGTAAACAATGAACAAAATATCAAAAAGTACACAACGAAATTGGAAAAAAACCACATAAATAATAAGATTCCACGTAAATCATATAATCCAAACTAAAGAGATAAAAAATTAATATCAGCAACAGCACCCCACCCCCCCCGGAAAAAGAACCCATAAACAACACCCCAACCCTCTTTTATTAAGTGTAAAAGAGAAACCCCTTGTTTAAATTTTACAATCTCCCCGTTTCCACTTTAAGAACTCTCAGTAGAGTAACCATTTCTCTTTATCCGTCCCCCTTTTATCTATAAAAAGTGTCTTCTGGTGAAACCCAAAATAGAGTCTTTGTGTATAAACTAACTTTATATCTATTTTCAGATTCTTAATACGCCACACACGTCTAATACAGTGGTTCTCAAGGTGCGCATTTACTCTGACTTGATCTACCACAAATATCCAAGCCATCTAACCCTGAAATCCTAACTTTCTAATTCCAAGTCTCTTCTTTCTCAATATCCCCATTCCATTAACCGCACCAAGCAATAAGTTGTAAAATGCAAGTTTAAAACACAAGCTTTCCTTTGCATCTCGCAGAATCTGAATTCAATCTGAATCAGCCAGTTAGTGAACTTGGTGCTC